>NC_140009.1:3068310-3280205 GCF_964263955.1 Coregonus lavaretus | reverse complement strand
CAGTCTCCTCCAGCCTCCGTTTTCTCCCGTACCAGGCCACCCCAAAACACACAGAGAATTCTGTAACCCGTTTTCTAAGACCTGGTCAGACAAGCTTGTAGCAGCTCTCCTTTAAATGTCAGACTCCTAGGAGAGCCCTGTGAGATTAATTGACTATGCTCTTCATCACAAATCCCTCCTCATCCTCATCAGGTCTACCTGTGTGTGTGTGTGTGTGTGTGTGTGTGTGTGTGTGTGTGTGTGTGTGTGTGTGTGTGTGTCGTTCTTGATGTGTGAAGGCTATATGTGTGTGTGTGTCCCTCTCCTCCCCCCTCCCCCCCCCCTCCCCTGGCACTCTGATGCCCCTACTTCCTCCAAGCGGTCCCCAGGTGGCCAAAGCCAATTACAGGCAAGACCTCCATGGCATTTTCCAGGCATGAAGGGAGGGCACTCATCACAAGGGAGAAATTAATGTTCCAATTCTCTTTGTCAATCTCTGGCTGGCGACATACTTTCTGCCCCTACCACCTCCCAGTAGCCACCAGGAGGACCACTGTCTGCCCCTACCACCTCCCAGTAGCCACCAGGAGGACCACTTTCTGCCCCTACCACCTCCCAGTAGCCACCGGGAGGACCACTTTCTGCCCCTACCACCTCCCAGTAGCCTCCAGGAGGACCACTTTCTGCCCCTACCACCTCCCAGTAGCCACCAGGAGGACCACTTTCTGCCCCCACCACCTCCCAGTAGCCACCAGGAGGACCACTTTCTGCCACTACCACCTCCCAGCAGCCACCAGGAGGACCACTTTCTGCCCTTACCACCTCCCAGCAGCCACCAGGAGGCCCACCTTGATATATGTGACTCATTTCAGTAAACTAGGCGTATGTTGCGTGTCACTTCTTCACAGGATCACTTTTATCCAGAAATGACTTCAGGAGCATGTGAACTTTCATGTGCCTTAATAAAAAATGTGTATGCCATCTGTAAATATGAATAAAATGGTTAAATTACGAGCCTAGTTGGTTTGGCCATGGGAAAAGACATGAACCTTCCCGCTAGCCATGATTGGCTAGGATAATGGATGGGCTGGACATGCCGAGAGATGAGTTCGGATTGGTCTGCCGTGTAGCACGCTTCTGTCTATAACATGAGCTGCTCGGTATATGTAGGTAATCCTTTTCTAATGCAGCTTTTTTGAAAGATATCACGAATAACTGCAAAAGTGTTTCCCTCCACTCTCTGGACGACAAGAGCTTTGAAATCAGTAGAATGTCCGCTGGAAGCAGAGTACGATAGCTACGGAGATGGATAAAATTCTGGCGTTTGATTGCAAATATGTGGAGGGGGTCGAAAAGAGAACACACAGAAGGCTGTTGTATAAAACACCTGTCTCCGGATTACATCTTCAAACGAAGGCAACCAAGGCATCCGTGATATAGAGGGAGAAGCGTCCATCCATGTATACGGGTAAGAGAGTCTAGCTAGCTACATTTTCAGAAATTACACGTTCCTAATTTAGTCAAAAAGTCATTTTCATTGCAAGTTAAAGCGTGCTGTTAGCTAGCTAGCTAATGTTAGCGTGCTGGCTCGCTAGCTAATGTTACGTGTATGATTTGTGTAGTAATATTACTCGTATCTCAGAGCCATTTGCACTGCTAGTTATAGCCTAATGTTAGCTAGCTAGCGAACATTGAATCTAGTTGGTTAGCTACCTGCAGATTCATGCAGGGTAGTAATGTTATGAGTTGGGATTATGGTTCCTTGTTTAGCTAGCTAGCTAAATGTCTAAACAAGACTCCACTATGCAGGGTACCATTTCACTGTACCGTTTACACCTCCTGTATCCTGTGCATGTGACAAATAAAGTTAATGGCCGTTCCACAGACCTTTAAACCTGATATTGATCATTAATGGTCGTTCCACAGACCTTTAAACCTGATATTGACCATTAATAGCCGTTCAACAGACCTTTAAACCTGATATTGATCATTGATGGCCATTCCACAGACCTTTAAACCTGATATTGATCATTAATGGTCGTTCCACAGACCTTTAAACCTGATATTGATCATTAATAGCCGTTCCACAGACCTTTAAACCTGATAGTGATCATTAATGGCTGGGGTCATTTTAGGTTTTGCTGTTCTCCAAATATCAGTTTAGAGTTTCAAAATGATGTAGAAATGCAGTAAATGATCTTCAACTTCCCAAAATACTATTGGAGGGTGTGTGTGTGTGTGTTAGTGTGTGTTAGTGTGTGTGTGTGTGTGTGTGTGTGTGTGTACTCGTTTTGGTGACATATGAAGACAATTTTATGACAATTCACCTTCAATGTCAGGACGCTCGGAAATATGGGGACATTTTTGGAGTCCTCATTTTTCCGAGCTCACTACAGTGTTCTAGACGACCATAGAATGCCCCTGAACCAAAAATCTGAAAAGTCTTTAAATGTCACAATCTCATGATTTGAAGTGTGTGTGTGTGTTTACGCTTTTTGCTCACCTGTGAATACGCCACCTAGTGGTAAGCTTTGGAACATTAACACACTTTAAACACACTTTAGTCACGTGACACACTTTAGTCATGTGACACACTTTAGTTACGTGACATATCCTGATTTAGTTTGAGCACACTTTCCAACTATTCAAGATAGATTTACTTGAATACACATAATACATGTCATCATAGTCAACTATAACTAAGCTTTGGATAAAAGCGTCTGCTAAATGGCATATTATTTATTTATTATCATAAAATCCCCCTAAATCCCTCAAATAAAAACATAATTTAGCATCAATTAGCCAGATAAGCTAATGTTAGCAAATTAGCTGAAAGGAATGAAAAGGACTTTTGCCACATGGAAAATTCAGAACTGGAAGAAGTGCAAGAGAAATGAAGGTAATACATTTATTTTTCTTCATTTACAACTAAAGAGATAGTTATTATCTAAGCTGTTCTTACATTTAAGTGTTCTTGACCACAAATGTTACTTAGCACTATCATGTTTTTCCATTTAAAGCCAAAGTGATGATATTGGTTGTTCAGTTCAGATAATGTTATTTGTAGAGTTTACAGTACTATACTTTTATAACAGTATTTATCTTTGAAGGTGTTAAGATTGCTTACTGTGCTTACTGTGAAAAGATTGCTATTGTGATTGCAGTTGCATAAGGTTTGCACTGAATGGTTAGCCTAATAAGCTAACCAGATACTGCATTAGTAAGAACATGAGCACGATATGACTAAAGGCAGACTAATACCATTTGATATATCCTTATTCGATTCAAATCAAGTATTAGTCTTTTCTGTATTTGTCTCGCTGACTTTTTGTCATCTTCCAATGTTTTCTAGTTGAGGAGCACATGGGCAATTGAAGAGCATATCAAAACGAAGAGCCAGACTTAGTCCTGAGGCTGAGGCTATTCATTTTATTATTTCTGGAAGTGACAAGCCTTGTATAAAGTGAAATGGATCAATGACTATAAAGGTATGTTATACACACACGCTACACTTATTGGGTCTTACCATATTGGGATGTCATTTGAAACACATTCAAGTCTTACACAAGTGAAAAAATCACTGCGTACCGCTGCATTAGACACATACGGCTTTAACATCCAATTTCAGAAGTTATGTTGTGATTCTTTTGCAAGCAGTTGGGGATGGGGAAAAATATTCAAGATTTATGAACTACACCTCCCAACTTCTATTAGAATGTGTGATATTGGTGGTAATTTCCTTGGCCAGTCGGCAGACCGTTCGTGCTATGTGTGAAAGCCGGTAATGTGATTTAAATTCAAAACAATTTTTTAACATTTGATCATAACAACCCCATCAATAAACGGAATGTAGAAGCATTTAAATGATAAAAATGTACAATACATGTGAATGATGCGTATCAGCGCGTAGAACAAATACGGCACCATTCAAGTTAACAGCGAAAATGCACCGCCGAGTAGACCTACCGACAGAGAATCATGTTCACAACACGAGTGGGTGCGTAATCCCTGCCTGTGTGATTTGGGACTTTTTTGTGTACGCTAATGTCCTTAAATACAAAGTCTGCAATAAAGCGGTCTAAAGCGGGGAGTCAAAGGCAGACTCAGCGGTGCAAGTCACTGCAGGTCTAGCGGTGATAACTGCTGGAACCTTACCTGGGATCACATCTCTTTTTGCTTTAACGCCATTGTTTCGGCTTTTCCGTTTTTAGCTGTAGATCTGTCATTAAATCCAACATAAAATACGTCTCCTCGTGATTTCATAGTTTTCAGACAAAATGTATTTTGAATGTTGACACCTTTTTGGGTCCTTACCAGTTTGCACCCCTGCAATGGATATTTCCCCTAAATATTAAATCATACACATTGATAAGCAGGCTAAATGGGTCTGATAAACTGCAATTCATTAACCTAATTTGAACTGTATTACTTGATACTAAGTTCTTAACTTTGTTACATCAGGACGTGGTGTATTTGCCTCAGCACCAATTGAAAAGGGATCATTTGTCCTCGAGTACCGTGGGGAGTTTGTATCGCAATATGAACGGGACAAGAGGCAGGGGAAGTATACGGAAAAGCAAAATGCTTTCTTGTTTGATTTTGAATGGAACAATGGCTCATGGTGGTAAGTAAAACCCTACAAGACATCAGTTAATCTCTATATGTTTATATGTTTTGTGGAGAAAACGTAAATCTGTTTCCTTCTTCAATTTTAGCATAGATGCATCCTACGAAGATGGTTCACTGGGGAGGCTGGTAAATGATGCCCACAGGTCCCCAAATTGCTAAATGAAAAAGATGATAGTCCAATGTAAACCTCATCTTTGCTTGTTTGCTATTGAAAACATCCAAGCAGAGAGTGAAATAACCTATGATTATGGATAATCTCAGTGGCCATGACGTGCTCTGGTAAGTAAATCTGCTTTGATATATTATAATGTATAGGATCTGTCAAAGAATTATAAAATATATAAATACATGTCCCTTCTTGCATGTATGTTGTCACCGCTTTATATACAGGTAAAAGTCAGTAAATTAGAATATTTTGAAAAACTTGATTTATTTCAGTAATTGCATTCAAAAGGTGTAACTTGTACATTATATTTATTCATTGCACACAGACTGATGCATTCAAATGTTTATTTCATTTAATTTTGATGATTTGAAGTGGCAACAAATGAAAATCCAAAATTCCGTGTGTCACAAAATTAGAATATTACTTAAGGCTAATACAAAAAAGGGATTTTTTAGAAATGTTGGCCAACTGAAAAGTATGAAAATGAAAAATATGAGCATGTACAATACTCAATACTTGGTTGGAGCTCCTTTTGCCTCAATTACTGCATTAATGCGGCGTGGCATGGAGTCGATGAGTTTCTGGCACTGCTCAGGTGTTATGAGAGCCCAGGTTGCTCTGATAGTGGCCTTCAACTCTTCTGCGTTGTTGGGTCTGGCATTCAGCATCTTCCTTTTCACAATACCCCACAGATTTTCTATGGGGCTAAGGTCAGGGGAGTTGGCTGGCCAATTTAGAACAGAAATACCATGGTCCGTAAACCAGGCACGGGTAGATTTTGCGCTGTGTGCAGGCGCCAAGTCCTGTTGGAACCTGAAATCTCCATCTCCATAGAGCAGGTCAGCAGCAGGAAGCATGAAGTGCTCTAAAACTTG
Source organism: Coregonus lavaretus (assembly GCF_964263955.1). Taxonomy (NCBI): domain Eukaryota; kingdom Metazoa; phylum Chordata; class Actinopteri; order Salmoniformes; family Salmonidae; genus Coregonus; species Coregonus lavaretus. Next base: position 3,274,556 of record NC_140009.1, on the reverse strand, counting down.
CTGGTAGACGGCTGCGTTGACCCTGGATCTCAGGAAACAGAGTGGACCGACACCAGCAGATGACATGGCACCCCAAACCATCACTGATGGTGGAAACTTTACACTAGACTTCAGGCAACGTGGATCCTGTGCCTCTCCTGTCTTCCTCCAGACTCTGGGACCTCGATTTCCAAAGGAAATGCAAAATTTGCTTTCGTCAGAAAACATGACTTTAGACCACTCAGCAGCAGTCCAGCTCTTTTTTTCCTTAGCCCAGGTGAGACGCTTTTCGCGCTGTTTCTTGGTCAACAGTGGCTTGACACGAGGTATGCGGCAGTTGAAACCCATGTCTTTCAAGCGTCTCTTGGTGGTGGATCTTGAAGCCCTGACTCCAGCAGCTGTCCACTCCTTGTGAATCTCCCCCACATTTTTGAATGGGTTTTTTTCACAATCTTGACTAGGGCGCGGTGATCCCTATCGCTTGTACACTTTTTCTGACCACAGTTTTTCCTTCCCTTTGCCTCTCTATTAATGTGTTTGGACACAGAGCTCTGAGAACAGCCAGCCTCTTCTGCAATAACCTTTTGTGTCTTTCCCTCCTTGTGCAATGTGTCGATGGTCGCCTTTTGGACAGCTGTCAAATCTGAAGTCTTCCCCATGTTTGTGTAGGCTTCAGAACTGGACTGAGAGACCATTTAAAGCCCTTTGCAGGTGTTTTGAGTTAATCAGCTGATTATTTTGTGGCACCAGGTGTCTTCAAAATGTAACCCTTACACAATATTCTAATTTTGTGACACACGGAATTTTGGATTTTCATTTGTTGCCACTTCAAATCATCAAAATTAAATGAAATAAACATTTGAATGCATCAGTCTGTGTGCAATGAATAAATATAATGTACAAGTTACACCTTTTGAATGCAATTACTGAAATAAATCAAGTTTTTCAAAATATTCTAATTTACTGACTTTTACCTGTATATATACAGTTGAAGTCGGAAGTTTACATACACCTTAGCCAAATACATTTAAACTCATTTTTTCACAATTCCTGACATTTAATCCAAGTAAAAATTCCCTGTTTTAGGTCAGTTAGGATCACCACTTTATTTTAAGAATGTGAAATGTCAGAATAATACTAGAGAGAATTATTTATTTCAGCTTTTATTTCTTTCATCACATTCCCAGTGGGTCAGAAGTTTACATACACTCAATTAGTATTTGGTAGCATTGCCTTTAAATTGTTTAACTTGGGTCAAACGTTTCGGGTAGCCTTCCACAAGCTTCCCACAATAAGTTGGGTGAATTTTGGCCGATTCCTCCTGACAGAGCTGGTGTAACTGAGTCAGGTTTGTAGGCCTCCTTGCTCGCACACGCTTTTTCAGTTCTGCCCACACATTTTCTATAGGATTGAGGTCAGGGCTTTTTGATGGCCACTCCAAAACCTTGACTTTGTTGTCCTTAAGCCATTTTGCCACAACTTTGGAAGTATGCTTGGGGTCATTGTCCATTTGGAAGACCCATTTTCAACCAAGCTTTAACTTCCTGACTGATGTCTTGAGATGTTGCTTCAATATATCCACATAATTTTCCTTCCTCATGATGCCATCTATTTTGTTAAGCGCACCAGTCCCTGCTGCAGCAAAACAACCCCACAGCATGATGCTGCCACCCCCGTGCTTCACGGTTGGGATGGTGTTCTTCGGCTTGCAAGCCTACCCCCTTTTTCCTCCAAACATATTGATGGTCATTAAGGCCAAACAGTTCTATTTTTGTTTCATCAGACCAGAGGACATTTCTCCAAAAAGTACGATCTTTGTCCCCATGTGCAGTTGCAAACCACAGTCTGGCTTTTTTATGGTGGTTTTGAAGCAGTGGCTTCTTCCTTGCTGAGCGGCCTTTCAGGTTATGTCGATATAGGACTTGTTTTACTGTGGATATAGATACTTTTGTACCTGTTTCCTCCAGCATCATCACAAGGTCCTTTGCTGTTGTTCTGGGATTGATTTGCACCTTTCGCACCAAAGTACATTCATCTCTAGGAGACAGAACGCGTCTCCTTCCTGAGCGGTATGACGGCTTCGTGGTCCCATGGTGTTTATACTTGCGTACTATTGTTTGTAGAGATGAACGTGGTACCTTCAGGCGTTTGGAAATTGCTCCCAAGGATGAACCAGACTTGTGGAGGTCTACACATTTTTTTCAGAGGTCTTGGCTGATTTCTTTTGATTTTCCCATGATGTCAAGCAAAGAGGCACTGAGTTTGAAGGTAGGCCTTGAAATAGATCCACAGGTACACCTCTCCAATTGACTCAAATGATGTCAATTAACCTATCAGAAGCTTCTAAAGCCATGACATCATTTTCTGGAATTTTCCAAGCTGTTTAAAGGCACAGTCAACTTAGTGTATGTAAACTTCTGACCCACTGGAATTGTGATACAGTGAATTATAAGTGAAAAAATCTGTCTGTAAACAGTTGTTGAAAAAATTACTTGTATCATGCACAAAGTAGATGTCCTAACCAACTTGCCAAAACTATAGTTTGTTAACAAGAAATTTGTGGAGTGGTTGAAAAACTAGTTATAATGACTCCAACCTAAGTGTATGTAAACTACCAACTTCAACTGTATACACTGATTAAATAGAGTATAATACAGAATATTTCTTGTTGTGTTTCGTTGCAGACACCAAGTGACAAGATCCCAGCTCAACCTTCAGCAGACCCAGAAGTGAGACAGAGATCCACTTCATCCTTCCAACAGGTTATTAAACATTTATTGTACATCTTTTCTATTTAAATTAAATTGATGTCTCAGTTCATTCCTATATATGAATTAAATGGCTTTTTACTGTATTACAACCAACCTTTTGTGTAAGATGTTCACAAAATCAACATTCCCATAACTTGTTTCGATATCATAGTGTAAACAAAATTAGCCCGACCATTTGACAGAACTAACCGTCCCTCAAAACATAAAATGAATCTTTATTCTCTCTAATGCCTATGTTTTTGTGTTTTTGGGGCAATGTTTTTGCCCATTTAACATATTTCTTATCAATTTGCGTGATTTAATTTATATGGCAGTTGATCCATTTACATTACCCATGGGGACCCATGGGGCGGCGCACAATTGGCTTAGCGTCGTCCAGGGTAGGGGAGGGAATGGCCGGCAGAGATGTAGCTCAGTTGGTGGAGCATGGCGTTTGCAACGCCAGGGTTGTGGGTTTGATTCCCACAGGGGGCCAGTATGAATGAAAAATTATGTATGTACTCACTGACTGTAAGTCGCTCTGGATAAGAGCGTCTGCTAAATGACTAAAATGTAAAATGTAAATGTAATTACTTTTAAGGTTGTGAGCGTTCTTTGACAACAAAAGGATAACTCAAAGTCAGGAACCTTGACTCTAGATGTGTTCAGTCGTCAAGTCCTCATTTGGTACTAAGGCTGTTCAAGACGTAAATGTGTTTCAGATGACGTCCCGATATGGTATGACCCAACCAGAGTAGAGTGTGTGTGTTACACGGTCCTCATATTGTTGGTTAGCAGATATTGTACAGTTTTAACCATTTTTATAGAGTCTTGCATAAAAAGCCCAGATCTATATATTAATTATCTTTCCTAACATATGTGGTCAATGCAGCCCTTGAACTCAGCAATGAGTCTCACCCCAAAGGCGATTATGATTGACAGGTGGTAGGAATATATTGTGACTGAACTGAATATGATCATTAGTTTACTAAATAGATATTATCTATATTATAAAACACAATATTTCTGACATGTTATTGTTGTATTTCGTTGCAGACACCAAGTGACAAGATCCCAGCTCAACCTTCAGCAGACCCAGAAGTGAGACAGAGATCCACTTCATCCTTCCAACAGGTTATTACACATTTATTGTAGATCTTTTCTATTTAAATTAAATTGTTGTCTCAGTTCATTCCAATATATGAATTACATGGCTTTTTACTGTATTACAACCAACCTTTTGTGTAAAATGTTCACAATATCAAAATTCCCATAACTTGTTTCGATATCATAGCGTAAACAAAATTAGCCCGACCATTTGACAGAACTAACCGCCCCTCAAAACATAAAATTAATCTTTATTCTCTCTAATGCCTATGTTTTTGTATTTTTGGGGCAATGCTTTTGTCCATTTAACATATTTCTTATCAATTTGCGTGATTTAATTGATATGGCAGTTGATCCATTTACGTTGCTTTTAAGGTGGTGAGCTTTCTTTGACAACAAAAGGATAACTCAAAGTCAGGAACCTTGATACCAGATGTGTTCTGTCGTCAAGTCCTCGTTTGGTAATTAGGCTGTTCAAGACGTAAATGTGTTTCAGATTACGTCCCGATATGGTATGACCCAACCAGAGTAGAGTGTGTGTGTTACACGGTCATCATATTGTTGGTTAGCAGATGTTGTACAGTTTTAACCATTTTTAAAGAGTCTTTCATAAAAAGCCCAGATTCATATATTAATTATCTTTCCTAACATCTGTGGTCAATGCAGCCCTTGACCTCAGCAATGAGTCTCACCCCAAAGGCGATTATGATAGACAGGTGGTAGGAATATATTGTGACTGAACTGAGTATGATCATTAGTTTACGAAATAGATATGATCTATATTATAAAACACAATATTTCTGACATGTTATTGTTGTATTTCGTTGCAGACACCAAGTGACAAGATCCCAGCTCAACCTTCAGCAGACCCAGAAGTAAGACAGAGATCCACTTCATCCTTCCAACAGGTTATTACACATTTATTGTAGATCTTTTCTATTTAAATTAAATTGTTGTGTCAGTTCATTCCAATATATAAATGACATGGCTTTTTACTGTATTACAACCAACCTTTTGTGTAAAATGTTCACAAAATCAACATTCCCATAACTTGTTTCGATATCATAGTGTAAACAAAATTAGCCCGACCATTTGACAGAACTAACCGCCCTCAAAATATACAATTAATCTTTATTCTCTCTAATGCCTATGTTTTTGTATTTTTGGGGCAATGTTTTTGCACATTTAACATATTTCTTATCAATTTCCGTGATTTAATTTATATGGCAGTTGATCCATTTACATTACTTTTAAGGTTGTGAGCTTTCTTTGACAACAAAAGGATAACTCAAAGTCAGGAACCTTGACTCTAGATGTGTTCAGTCGTCATGTCCTCATTTGGTACTAAGGCTGTCAAGACGTAAATGTGTTTCAGATGACGTCCCGATATGGTATGACCCAACCAGAGTAGAGTGTGTGTGTTACACGGTCCTCATATTGTTGGTTTGCAGATATTGTACAGTTTTAACAATTTTTATAGAGTTTTACATAAAAAGCCCAGATCCACATATGAATTATCTTTCCTAACATCTGTGGTCAATGCAGCCCTTGACCTCAGCAATGAGTCTCACCCCAAAGGCGATTATGATAGACAGGTGGTAGGAATATATTGTGACTGAACTGAGTATGATCATTAGTTTACTAAATAGATATGATCTATATTATAAAACACAATATTTCTGACATGTTATTGTTGTATTTCGTTGCAGACACCAAGTGACAAGATCCCAGCTCAACCTTCAGCAGACCCAGAAGTGAGACAGAGATCCACTTCATCCTTCCAACAGGTTATTACACATTTATTGTAGATCTTTTCTATTTAAATTAAATTGTTGTCTCAGTTCATTCCAATATATAAATGACATGGCTTTTTACTGTATTACAACCAACCTTTTGTGTAAAATGTTCACAAAATCAACATTCCCATAACTTGTTTCGATATCATAGTGTAAACAAAATTAGCCCGACCATTTGACAGAACTAACCGCCCTCAAAATATACAATTAATCTTTATTCTCTCTAATGCCTATGTTTTTGTATTTTTGGGGCAATGGTTTTGCCCATTTAACATATTTCTTATCAATTTGCGTGATTTAATTTATATGGTAGTTGATCCATTTACATTACTTTTAAGGTTGTGAGCTTTCTTTGACAACAAAATGATAACTCAAAGTCAGGAACCTTGACTCTAGATGTGTTCAGTCGTCAAGTCCTCATTTGGTAATTAGGCTGTTCAAGACGTAATTGCCTTTCAGATGACGTTCCGATATGGTATGACCCAACCAGAGTAGAGTGTGTGTGTTACACGGTCCTCATATTGTTGGTTGGCAGATATTGTACAGTTTTAACAATTTTTATAGAGTTTTACATAAAAAGCCCAGATCCATATATGAATTATCTTTCCTAACATCTGTGGTCAATGCAGCCCTTGACCTCAGCAATGAGTCTCACCCCAAAGGCGATTTTGATAGACAGGTGGTAGGAATATATTGTGACCGAACTGAGTATGATCATTAGTTTACGAAATAGATATGATCTATATTATAAAACACAATATTTCTGACATGTTATTGTTGTATTTCGTTGCAGACACCAAGTGACAAGATCCCAGCTCAACCTTCAGCATACCCAGAAGTGAGACAGAGATCCACTTCATCCTTCCAACAGGTTATTACATATTTATTGTAGATCTTTTCTATTTAAATTAAATTGTTGTCTCAGTTCATTCCAAAATATGAATTAAATGGCTTTTTACTGTATTATAACCAACCTTTTGTGTAAAATGTTCACAAAATCAACATTCCCATAACTTGTTTCGATATCATAGTGTAAACAAAATTAGCCCGACCATTTGACAGAACTAACCGCCCCTCAAAATATAAAAATAATCTTTATTCTCTCTAATGCCTATGTTTTTGTATTTTTGGGGCAATGTTTTTGCCCATTTAACATATTTCTTATCAATTTGCGTGATTTAATTTATATGGCAGTTGATCCATTTACATTACTTTTAAGGTTGTGAGCTTTCTTTGACAACAAAAGGATAACTCAAAGTCAGGAACCTTGACTCTAGATGTGTTCAGTCGTCATGTCCTCATTTGGTACTAAGGCTGTTCAAGACGTAAATGTGTTTCAGATGACGTCCCGATATGGTATGACCCAACCAGAGTAGAGTGTGTGTGTTACACGGTCCTCATATTGTTGGTTGGCAGATATTGTACAGTTTTAACAATTTTTATAGAGTTTTACATAAAAAGCCCAGATCCACATATGAATTATCTTTCCTAACATCTGTGGTCAATGCAGCCCTTGACCTCAGCAATGAGTCTCACCCCAAAGGCGATTATGATTGACAGGTGGTAGGAATATATTGTGACTGAACTGAATATGATCATTAGTTTACTAAATAGATATTATCTATATTATAAAACACAATATTTCTGACATGTTATTGTTGTATTTCGTTGCAGACACCAAGTGACAAGATCCCAGCTCAACCTTCAGCAGACCCAGAAGTGAGACAGAGATCCACTTCATCCTTTCAACAGGTTATTACACATTTATTGTAGATCTTTTCTATTTAAATTAAATTGTTGTCTCAGTTCATTCCAATATATAAATGACATGGCTTTTTACTGTATTACAACCAACCTTTTGTGTAAAATGTTCACAATATCAAAATTCCCATAACTTGTTTCGATATCATAGCATAAACAAAATTAGACCGACCATTTGACAGAACTAACCGCCCTCAAAATATAAAATTAATCTTTATTCTCTCTAATGCCTATGTTTTTGTATTTTTGGGGCAATGTTTTTGCCCATTTAACATATTTCTTATCAATTTGAGTGATTTAATTTATATGGCAGTTGATCCATTTACATTACTTTTAAGGTTGTGAGCTTTCTTTGACATCAAAATGATAACTCAAAGTCAGGAACCTTGACTCTAGATGTGTTCAGTCGTCAAGTCCTCATTTGGTAATTAGGCTGTTCAAGACGTAAATGTCTTTCAGATGACGTCCCGATATGGTATGACCCAACCAGAGTAGAGTGTGTGTGTTACACGGTCCTCATATTGTTGGTTAGCAGATATTGTACAGTTTTAACCATTTTTATAGAGTCTTGCATAAAAAGCCCAGATCTATATATTAATTATCTTTCCTAACATATGTGGTCAATGCAGCCCTTGAACTCAGCAATGAGTCTCACCCCAAAGGCGATTATGATTGACAGCTGGTAGGAATATATTGTGACTGAACTGAATATGATCATTAGTTTACTAAATAGATATGATCTATATTATAAAACACAATATTTCTGACATGTTATTGTTGTATTTTGTTGCAGACACCAAGTAACAAGATCCCAGCTCAACCTTCAGCAGACCCAGAAGTGAGACAGAGATCCACTTCATCCTTCCAACAGGTTATTACACATTTATTGTAGATCTTTTCTATTTAAATTAAATTGTTGTCTCAGTTCATTCCAATATATGAATTACATGGCTTTTTACTGTATTACAACCAACCTTTTGTGTAAAATGTTCACAATATCAAAATTCCCATAACTTGTTTCGATATCATAGCATAAACAAAATTAGCCCGACCATTTGACAGAACTAACCGCCCCTCAAAACATAAAATTAATCTTTATTCTCTCTAATGCCTATGTTTTTGTATTTTTGGGGCAATGCTTTTGTCCATTTAACATATTTCTTATCAATTTGCGTGATTTAATTGATATGGCAGTTGATCCATTTACGTTGCTTTTAAGGTGGTGAGCTTTCTTTGACAACAAAAGGATAACTAAAAGTCAGGAACCTTGATTCCAGATGTGTTCAGTCGTCAAGTCCTCATTTGGTAATTAGGCTGTTCAAGACGTAAATGTGTTTCAGATTACGTCCCGATATGGTATGACCCAACCAGAGTAGAGTGTGTGTGTTACACAGTCCTCATATTGTTGGTTAGCAGATATTGTACAGTTTTAACCATTTCTATAGTGTCTTGCATAAAAAGCCCAGATCCACATATGAATTATCTTTCCTAACATTTGTGGTCAATGCAGCCCTTGACCTCAGCAATGAGTTTCACCCCAAAGGCGATTATGATTGACAGGTGGTAGGAATATATTGTGACTGAACTGAGTATGATCATTAGTTTACTAAATAGATATGATCTATATTATAAAACACAATATTTCTGACATGTTATTGTTGTATTTCGTTGCAGACACCAACTGACAAGATCCCAGCTCAACCTTCAGCAGACCCAGAAGTGAGACAGAGATCCACTTCATCCTTCCAACAGGTTATTACACATTTACTGTAGATCTTTTCTATTTAAATTAAATTGTTGTCTCAGTTCATTCCAATATATAAATTACATGGCTTTTTACTATATTACAACAAACCTTTTGTGTAAAATGTTCACAATATCAACATTCCCATAACTTGTTTCGATATCATAGCATAAACAAAATTAGCCCGACCATTTGACAGAACTAACCGCCCCTCAAAACATTAAATTAATCTTTATTCTCTCTAATGCCTATGTTTTTTGTATTTTTTGGGCAATGTTTTTGCCCATTTAACATATTTCTTGTCAATTTGCGTGATTTAATTTATATGGCAGTTGATCCATTTACATTACTTTTAAGGTTGTGAGCTTTCTTTGACAACAAAAGGATAACTCAAAGTCAGGAACCTTGACTCCAGATGTGTTCAGTCGTCAAGTCCTCATTTGGTAATTAGGATGTTCAAGACGTAAATGTGTTTCAGATTACGTCCCGATATGGTATGACTCAACCAGAGTAGAGTGTGTGTGTGTTACACGGTCCTCATATTGTTGGTTAGCAGATATTGTACAGTTTTAACCATTTTTATAGAGTCTTGCATAAAAAGCCCAGATCCATATATGAATTATCTTTCCTAACATCTGTGGTCAATGCAGCCCTTGACCTCAGCAATGAGTCTCACCCCAAAGGGGATTATGATAGACAGGTGGTAGGAATATATTGTGACTGAACTGAGTATGATCATTAGTTTACTAAATAGATATGATCTATATTATAAAACACTATATTTCTGACATGTTATTGTTGTATTTCGTTGCAGACACCAAGTGACAAGATCCCAGCTCAACCTTCAGCAGACCCAGAAGTGAGACAGAGATCCACTTCATCCTTCCAACAGGTTATTACACATTTATTGTAGATCTTTTCTATTTAAATTAAATTGTTGTCTCAGTTCATTCCAATATATAAATTACATGGCTTTTTACTGTATTACAACCAACCTTTTGTGTAAAATGTTCACAATATCAAAATTCCCATCACTTGTTTCGATATCATAGCATAAACAAAATTAGCCCGACCATTTGTCAGAACTAACCACCCCTCAAAACATAAAATTAATCTTTATTCTCTCTAATGCCTATGTTTTTGTATTTTTGGGGCAATGTTTTTGCCCATTTAACATATTTCTTATCAATTTGCGTGATTTAATTTATATTGCAGTTGACCCATTTACATTACTTTTAAGGTTGTGAACTTTCTTTGACATCAAAAGGATAACTCAAAGTCAGGAACCTTGACTCTAGATGTGTTCAGTCGTCATCTCCTCATTTTGTACTTAGTCTGTTCAAGGCGTAAATGTGTTTCAGATGACGTCCCGACATGGTATGACCCAACCAGAGTAGAGTGTGTGTGTTACACAGTCCTCATATTGTTGGTTAGCAGATATTGTACAGTTTTAACCATTTCTATAGAGTCTTGCTTGAAAACCCCAGATCCACATATTCATTTTTTCATTTATAGGTCATCTATAAAACAGTATTGTCAATTTCTTAACCCAAATTATTTTCACATACAGTATAATGTATAATATCCTAATTTACTGTTACGGTACTGTGTTATTAAAAACAAATATTTATTCTTCATAATTTCATTCAAGGCAAGCAAGTCCAGTGGAATTGTACCCTTCCAGTGTCCTACTGCAAAGCAGGTAAGAAAGCTGCATTCTTGTCATTAGATAAAATAGTTAATGTTCTTTGTTAACACATTGTGGTATTTTTGATGTGAGGAAACATTGTAGAAATTTGTACAGCTTAGAAAAAGCCGCCATCTGCAAAATCTGAGGCGCCGTCATGATCGTTGTGAGGATCGTTATGAGAAGAGATAGCTGAGAGACAGAGGTCTTTCAATCAGTTTACTAGAATACATTTTTCTGTGAGTATGTAGGTGTTATGCACAATGTGATGGTACTGTAGGGAGTATGATACCCTAGGTATTAATACATGTATAAAGTTATTGACAGAATTAGATGCTTTTTTTTCTTTTTTTTCAGACCTTGATGAATCTTCGGATGCTGCAGACTATCTTCCAGACTCATGTGGCAATTCCTCGGATGCTTCTATTATAAGTACTACAAGTTCTTGTAGTAAGGAATATAAAACCACAGAAAAGAATCTCCACCACAAATTGTCAGAGAACAAACCATTAGGGAATGTTACAGCACACAGTGGGGATAGTACCACCAGTTCAGAGAAGCCAAGAACATTAAGTTATTCAAAGATGCGCAGCAATCCTTGTACTTCAGTAATAAGCTGCAGTGCCAATTCATCAGAGAACACATCACACCAGAAAAGCTCCATAAATGTCACACCTTTGTCAATAACAGCAAAAGGAAGCAAGTACAACAAGAAGCAATTTTGTCTTTATTGTAAAAAGGCCATTTATAAATTGGCAAGACACCTCAAATCCATCCACAGTGAAAAGCCTGATGTTGCAATGGCTTTCAGTTTTAATAAAGGATCCCGCAAAAGAAGAGAGTTGTTACGCTCTCTTAAGAAGAGATGAAACTTTGACCATAATACTGAAGTGGCAAGCTGTGGCACTGGAGAGATGGTTGCCTGTAAAAGACCTAGTAATGCAAAACCATCTGATGACTACCGTGACTGCAAATTTTGCGAAGGACTGTATGCAAGAAATTCCCTATGGAGACATGTGAGAAACTGCCCGAAGAAGTCTGTTGAGGGAGAGCCTCAAGTTGGGCGAAAACGGATTCAACTGCACTTACCAAGACCTGACTCAGTTAAGGAAACTGTTTGGAAGATTGCTTGTGAAATGAACCAGGATGACGTTTCCTCGGTTGTAAGGAGTGAAACTGAATTCCTTTGTATCGGCGAGTCACTGTTGAATTCCAGGAAACCATATGAGAGAAGGAATGACTACATACGCCAAAAAAATAGAGCGATGGCAAGACTATTGATAACGGCAAGGGCTATAACACCTTTGAAGAGCACCGAAGTCCTTGTTATGCCCTGTAACTTTCCCCATGTGATACAGGCAGTAAGATATGTTGCTGGTTATGATGTTGAAAGCAACTCGTATAAAATCCCATCATTGGCTTTGAAATTGGGACACAGTTTAGCCAAAGTTGCAGGCATTATTCAATGCAATGCCATCACTGCACATCGCCCTGCTGTTGCAGAGTCTGCAAAGCAATTTGCCACTTTACATCAGAAAAAGTGGACAGAGTCCATTTCAGCTGCCGCATTGGGTACGCTTCAACAAGCCAAATGGAATAAACCACAGGTTTGACCCTTTACAGAGGATGTGTCGGTGCTGCACACGTTTCTTGCTACTGAGCGTGCTAAGTGTATGAAGGACCTTGAGGAAGAACCCAACAGCAAAAGCTTTGGAAATCTTCCTAAAGTGACTTTGATGCAGGTAGTACTATTTAACAGAAGGAGGGAAGGGGAAGTTTCAAAAATGGAGCTTCAGTCTTTCACATCCAGGGATCTTACGGAGCTGAATCCAGACATTGTGAGGGGCCTTACTGACTTCGAGAGGAAGCTTGCAGAGCACTTTGAGAGAGTTGAGATTCGAGGTAAAAGGTCAAGAAAGGTTCCAGTGCTTCTAACCCCTGACATGATCACTGCTATGGACCTCCTCATGATAAGCAGAAAAGAGTGTCAAGTCCACAAAGAAAATGTGTACATGTTTACACGGCCAGGTGTCCTTTCCCATTACAGAGGCTCTGACTGCTTTCGCAAGTATTCAAACAATGTGGTGCAAAGAACCCAGAGGCACTCACCTCAACAAGATTGCGGAAACAAGTCGCCACTTTGTCCACACTACTAAACCTCAAAGAAAATGAAATGGATCAACTTGCCACCTTTCTAGGACATGACATCCGTGTCCATAGAGAATTCTATCGGCTTCCAGAGAGTACCCTGCAGCTCGCAAAAGTCAGCAAACTGTTGATAGCAATCGAAAAAGGAAGACTGCCTTACCTGCAGGGGAAAGGGCTGGATGACATTGAGGTCAATCCTGAAGGTAAAATTTTGTTTGAAATATAGTTTTTAGCCACTTCAAATATAACTATTATAAGTGTTGTTAGTCCTTAATTTAAATAATTGGCCGTAAATGTTTTTTACCCAACCATATGAAGTAGAAATGAGTGATGATGATTCCAGTGAAGAAACCATTGCTGACCTACATCAATGCAAAGGTATCCTGACTTGTATATATGTGGTAATATCTTTAAGTTATGTCACATAAATGCACATTTCTGTGGGGATTATCGAAATGATCCTCTATCTGTTTTTTAACAATCACATTGGTGGTGATAAGTAATTCCACATTTATGGATTTGCAATCAGTTTATGTTTATATCTCAAATATCAGTTAATATCTAATGTAGAATTGCATATTGCCTGACATTGAGGTTGTTTACAGTGAATAATACAAGCAAGCAAACGTATTGTCATGAAGCTCATAGAACATAATCACATTCATTATTACTTTGCAAAGGCTCAACAACAGAGACTTCTAGGGACCAGACACTTCTGAGGCAAACACCAGAGTCAACCACCCTGGACAACATGGAGGGCACTTCTGAGTCAACCACCCTGGACAACATGGAGGGCACTTCTGAGTCAACCACCCTGGACAACATGGAGGGCACTTCTGAGTCAACCACCCTGGACAACATGAAGGGCACTCCTGAGTCAACCACCTTGGATAACGTACACATGAGCAACACACAACCAAGACATGGTAAAATAGTCACATCCCAAGCATCCTCAAAGTGCTCCAAAGGAAAGCAAGGTTAGTAAGCATTTTGTATTCACATGTATTGATAACATCATATAACTACTAACTAGAATCCTTTGTATCATATCCTCCATTTGTCACTTTAGCAGAGCTCATTGTTAATCAGTTGTATTTTGTTTCCATTTATGAAAGCTGTGAAGGTGAGAAGCAAGTGGACAGGTGATGAAGTGAAAGCTGTTGAGCGGCATTTGCTTAATTTCATAACAAGCTGCAGAATACCAGGTAAAAAGGACTGTGACTCCTGCCTCCAAGCAGAGCCAGTAGCTCTGAAAGACAGAGACTGGGTTGCTATCAAATACTACATCCACAACAGAAATGTAGCATTAAAAAGGAAGATGAATAGATAGAACTAGAGCATGCCAACTGTAGCTCAGGTACCATTCAATTCCAATTTCAATCAGCTTCTCCTCAGATAGTGTTAATATATGTGGGTTTCATGTTCATATTATTTTATTTTCCTTAAATGATTTATATTGTTGGTTCTTGTACAAACATGCCACATAGGCTCGACTGTAGATCCCACATGTTTGTATGTTTATGTATAATTGAGGGCTATTAATGAGCATATGTTTGCTACTTATGGTCACATTTTTTTGGGATAACAGTTGATGATATGTGTTAATACTCTGCTCTCATTGACAGGGAAAAGAGATAAACAGTACTTAAAGGGATTGTTATTGTTCCTAAGTTTTCAGAAGCACTTTGTTCTTAACCACAAGTTGTTGAATGTGGCAAGGTGTTTAAATTACTGTTAAACTATTACCATTTCAATGGGTGCTTGTAACAGGCCTTGTGTATGGTAACTTGCACTATGTAACTATGATGTAAATCCCTATGTTATTTAGACAGGTTAGCTGAATGTACACTGTCATGTTTCATAGAAGCTGGATGCTTTAATAGAGAGTTTCTCATTCATTTCAAACATGCCATTTCTACTGCCTTGTGCATAGCAGGGAAGGAGGCAAAGTGTAGGTGGTCTATTCTGGGTGTTCAATTGATTTGTTAATTTGCATATTTTCGCTGGCACTCAATAAAAGTAAGGCATAAAGTGTTCCCTCTTTTTTTACATGAATATTGACTGCAAATGTATTGTTATAAATAACAATAATACGACTTAAACAGTAGACTGAGAATATATTATATTTATGAGCTATGTGAACATGGATAGGCATTTCTGTTGAAGGTTACCTATCTGGTGAGCATGATTATTATAATATATTTTTTAAAGCTTTAGTTAAGTATTGTACACCTATGATTCTTATGCAGACATTTCAACATGTAACCGGAACCACGTTCAAATACAGACCCTATTTACAGGTTCTTCATAAGTCACATAAACCTGAAAATCAGTGTGTATCTATGGGCTGCTGTTGCTATGGGCCTTATATGTCACATGAACCCGAAAAAGTCCTCATATATACTATTAAAATCAGGTCTGAACAAAATATAGCCCTAGACAAAATCTCAACAGATGGATGTATTCCTAGAATCATGGGACCAAACTATTCTGATTCCCAGGTCTCTTGGACATTGGGAAAGGCATGTCCCAATATGTCACATTTTTGTCATAAGTCCTGATATTGTCTATAAACACGTATGTGTGTGTGTGTGTGTGTGTGTGTGTGTGTGTGTGTGTGTCTGCAGCTTAATGAATGAATGCCAGCCCTGTGGCGGTGAACCTCAGACAGACCTCAGTCTCCTCCAGCCTCCGTTTTCTCCCGTACCAGGCCACCCCAAAACACACACAGAATTCTGTAACCCGTTTTCTAAGACCTGGTCAGACAAGCTTGTAGCAGCTCTCCTTTAAATGTCAGACTCCTAGGAGAGCCCTGTGAGATTAATTGACTATGCTCTTCATCACAAATCCCTCCTCATCCTCATCAGGTCTACCTGTGTGTGTGTGTGTGTGTGTGTGTGTGTGTGTGTGTGTGTGTGTGTGTGTGTGTGTGTGTGTGTGTGTGTGTGTGTGTGTTGTTCTTGATGTGTGAAGGCTATATGTGTGTGTGTCCCCCCCTCCCCCCCCCCCCCCGGCACTCTGATGCCCCTACTTCCTCCAAGCGGTCCCCAGGTGGCCAAAGCCAATTACAGGCAAGACCTCCATGGCATTTTCCAGGCATGAAGGGAGAGCACTCATCACAAGGGAGAAATTAATGTCCCAATTCTCTTTGTTAATCTCTGGCTGGCGACATACTTTCTGCCCCTACCACCTCCCAGTAGCCACCAGGAGGACCACTTTCTGCCCCCACCACCTCCCAGTAACCACCAGGAGGACCACTTTCTGCCCCTACCACCTCCCAGTAGCCACCAGGAGGACCACTTACTGCCCCTACCACCTCCCAGTAGCCACCAGGAGGACCACTTTCTGCCCCTACCACCTCCCAGTAGCCACCAGGAGGACCACTTTCTGCCCCCACCACCTCCCAGTAACCACCAGGAGGACCACTTTCTGCCCCTACCACCTCCCAGTAGCCACCAGGAGGACCACTTTCTGCCCCTACCACATCCCAGTAGCCACCATGAGGACCACTTTCTGCCCCCACCACCTCCCAGTAGCCACCAGGAGGACCACTTTCTGCCCCTACCACCTCCCAGTAGCCACCAGGAGGACCACTTTCTGCCCCTACCACCTCCCAGTAGCCACCAGGAGGACCACTTTCTGCCCCCACCACCTCCCAGTAGCCACCAGGAGGACCACTTTCTGCCCCCACCACCTCCCAGTAGCCACCAGGAGGACCACTTTCTGCCCCTACCACCTCCCACTAGCCACCAGGAGGACCACTTTCTGCCCCTACCACCTCCCAGTAGCCACCAGGAGGACCACTTTCTGCCCCCACCACCTCCCAGTAGCCACCAGGAGGACCACTTTCTGCCCCTAC
The DNA here is from genome assembly GCF_964263955.1 of Coregonus lavaretus. Lineage (NCBI taxonomy): Eukaryota > Metazoa > Chordata > Actinopteri > Salmoniformes > Salmonidae > Coregonus > Coregonus lavaretus. The sequence goes on along the minus strand of NC_140009.1, from coordinate 3,257,725 downwards.
CACCTCCCAGTACCCACCAGGAGGACCACTTTCTGCCCCTACCACCTCCCAGTAGCCACCAGAAGGACCACTTTCTGCCCCTACCACCTCCCAGTAGCCACCAGGAGGACCACTTTCTGCCCCTACCACCTCCCAGTAGCCACCAGGAGGACCACTTTCTGCCCCTACCACCTCCCAGTAGCCACCAGGAGGACCACTTTCTGCCCCTACCACCTCCCAGTAGTCACCAGGAGGACCACTTTCTGCCCCTACCACCTCCCAGTAGCCACCAGGAGGACCACTTTCTGCCCCTACCACCTCCCAGTAGCCACCAGGAGGACCACTTTCTGCCCCTACCACCTCCCAGTAGCCACCAGGAGGACCACTTTCTGCCCCTACCACCTCCCAGTAGCCACCAGGAGGACCACTTTCTGCCCCTACCACCTCCCAGTAGCCACCAGGAGGACCACTTTCTGCCCCCACCACCTCCCAGTAGCCACCAGGAGGACCACTTTCTGCCCCTACCACCTCCCAGTAGCCACCAGGAGGATCACTTTCTGCCCCTACCACCTCCCAGTACCCACCAGGAGGACCACTTTCTGCCCCTACCACCTCCCAGTAGCCACCAGGAGGACCACTTTCTGCCCCTACCACCTCCCAGTAGCCACCAGGAGGACCACTTTCTGCCCCTACCACCTCCCAGTAGCCACCAGGAGGCCCACCTTGATATATGTGACTCATTTCAGTAAACTAGGCGTATGTTGCGTGTCACTTCTTCACAGGATCACTTTTATCAAAATGCTTTTTTTTTTTTTTTCAGAAATGCCTTCAGGAGCATGTGAACTTTCATGTGCCTTAATAAAAAATGTGTATGCCATCTGTAAATATGAATAAAATGGTTAAATTACGAGCCTAGTTGGTTTAGCCATGGGAAAAGACATGAACCTTCCCGCTAGCCATGATTGGCTAGGATAATGGATGGGCTGGACATGCCGAGGGATGAGTTCGGATTGGCCTGCCATGTAGCTACCTTCTGTCTATAACAAAGGGCTGCTCAGTATATGTAGGTAATCCTTTTCTAATGCAGCTTTTTTTAAAGATATCACGAATAACTGCAAAAGTGTTGCCCTCCACTCTCTGGACGACAAGAGCTTTGAAATCAGTAAAATGTCCGGTGGAAGCAGAGTACGATAGCTACGGAGATGGAGAAAATTCTGGCGTTTGATTGCAAATATGTGGAGGGGGTCGAAAAGAGAACACACAGAAGGCTGTTGTATAAAACACCTGTCTCTGGATTACATCTTCAAACGAAGGCAACCAAGGCATCCGTGATATAGAGGGAGAAGCGTCCATCCATGTATACGGGTAAGAGAGTCTAGCTAGCTACATTTTCAGAAATTACACGTTCCTAATTTAGTCAAAAAGTCATTTTCATTGCAAGTTAAAGCGTGCTGTTAGCTAGCTAGCTAATGTTAGCTTGCTGGCTCGCTAGCTAATGTTACGTGTATGATTTGTGTAGTAATATTACTCGTATCTCAGAGCCATTTGCACTGCTAGTTATAGCCTAATAATAGCTAGCTAGCGAACATTGAATCTAGTTGGTTAGCTACCTGCAGATTCATGCAGGGTAGTAATGTTATGAGTTGGGATTATGGTTCCTTGTTTAGCTAGCTAGCTAAATGTCTAAACAAGACTCCACTATGCAGGGTACCATTTCACTGTACCGTTTACACCTCCTGTATCCTGTGCATGTGACAAATAAAGTTAATGGCCGTTCCACAGACCTTTAAACCTGATATTGATCATTAATGGTCGTTCCACAGACCTTTAAACCTGATATTGATCATTAATTGTCGTTCCACAGACCTTTAAACCTGATATTGATCATTAATGGTCATTCCACAGACCTTTAAACCTGATATTGATCATTAATGGTCGTTCCACAGACCTTTAAACCTGATAGTGATCATTAATGGCTGGGGTCATTTTAGGTTTTGCTGTTCTCCAAATATCAGTTTAGAGTTCTAAAATGATGTAGAAATGCAGTAAATGATCTTCAACTTCCCAAAATACTATTGGAGGGTGTGTGTTAGTGTGTGTGTGTGTGTGTGTGTGTGTGTGTGTGTGTGTGTCTGCAGCTTAATGAATGTATGCCAGCCCTGTGGCGGTGAACCTCAGACAGACCTCAGTCTCCTCCAGCCTCCGTTTTCTCCCGTACCAGGCCACCCCAAAACACACACAGAATTCTGTAACCCGTTTTCTAAGACCTGGTCAGACAAGCTTGTAGCAGCTCTCCTTTAAATGTCAGACTCCTAGGAAAGCCCTGTGAGATTAATTGACTATGCTCTTCATCACAAATCCCTCCTCATCCTCATCAGGTCTACCTGTGTGTGTGTGTGTGTGTGTGTGTGTGTGTGTGTGTGTGTGTGTGTGTGTGTGTGTGTGTGTGTGTGTCGTTCTTGATGTGTGAAGGCTATATGTGTGTGTGTGTCCCTCTCCTCCCCCCTCCCCCCCCCCTCCCCTGGCACTCTGATGCCCCTACTTCCTCCAAGCGGTCCCCAGGTGGCCAAAGCCAATTACAGGCAAGACCTCCATGGCATTTTCCAGGCATGAAGGGAGGGCACTCATCACAAGGGAGAAATTAATGTTCCAATTATCTTTGTCAATCTCTGGCTGGCGACATACTTTCTGCCCCTACCACCTCCCAGTAGCCACCAGGAGGACCACTGTCTGCCCCTACCACCTCCCAGTAGCCACCAGGAGGACCACTTTCTGCCCCTACCACCTCCCAGTAGCCACCAGGAGGACCACTTTCTGCCCCTACCACCTCCCAGTAGCCTCCAGGAGGACCACTTTCTGCCCCTACCACCTCCCAGTAGCCACCAGGAGGACCACTTTCTGCCCCCACCACCTCCCAGTAGCCACCAGGAGGACCACTTTCTGGCCCTACCACCTCTCAGTAGCCACCAGGAGGACCACTTTCTGCCCCTACCACCTCCCAGTAGCCACCAGGAGGACCACTTTCTGCCCCTACCACCTCCCAGTAGCCACCAGGAGGACCACTTTCTGCCCCTACCACCTCCCAGTAGCCACCAGGAGGACCACTTTCTGCCCCTACCACCTCCCAGTAGCCACCAGGAGGACCACTTTCTGCCCTACCACCTCCCAGTAGCCACCAGGAGGACCACTTTCTGCCCTACCACCTCCCAGTAGCCACCAGGAGGACCACTTTCTGCCCCTACCACCTCCCAGTAGTCACCAGGAGGACCACTTTCTGCCCCTACCACCTCCTAGTAGCCACCAAGAGGACCACTTTCTGCCCCTACCACCTCCCAGTAGCCACCAGGAGGACCACTTTCTGCCCCTACCACCTCCCAGTAGCCACCAGGAGGACCACTTTCTGCCCCCACCACCTCCCAGTAGCCACCAGGAGGACCACTTTCTGCCCCCACCACCTCCCAGTAGCCACCAGGAGGACCACTTTCTGCACCCACCACCTCCCAGTAGTCACCAGGAGGACCACTTTCTGCCCCTACCACCTCCCAGTAGCCACCAGGAGGACCACTTTCTGCCCCTACCACCTCCCAGTAGCCACCAGGAGGACCACTTTCTGCCCCTACCACCTCCCAGTAGCCACCAGGAGGACCACTTTCTGCCCCCACCACCTCCCAGTAGCCACCAGGAGGACCACTTTCTGCCCCTACCACCTCCCAGTAGCCACCAGGAGGACCACTTTCTGCCCCTACCACCTCCCAGTAGCCACCAGGAGGACCACTTTCTGCCCCTACCACCTCCCAGTAGCCACCAGGAGGCCCACCTTGATATATGTGACTCATTTCAGTAAACTAGGCGTATGTTGCGTGTCACTTCTTCACAGGATCACTTTTATCCAGAAATGACTTCAGGATTATGTGAACTTTCATGTGCCTTAATAAAAAATGTGTATGCCATCTGTAAATATGAATAAAATGGTTAAATTACGAGCCTAGTTGGTTTGGCCATGGGAAAAGACATGAACCTTCCCGCTAGCCATGATTGGCTAGGATAATGGATGGGCTGGACATGCCGAGAGATGAGTTCGGATTGGTCTGCCGTGTAGCACGCTTCTGTCTATAACATGAGCTGCTCGGTATATGTAGGTAATCCTTTTCTAATGCAGCTTTTTTGAAAGATATCACGAATAACTGCAAAAGTGTTTCCCTCCACTCTCTGGACGACAAGAGCTTTGAAATCAGTAGAATGTCCGCTGGAAGCAGAGTACGATAGCTACGGAGATGGATAAAATTCTGGCGTTTGATTGCAAATATGTGGAGGGGGTCGAAAAGAGAACACACAGAAGGCTGTTGTATAAAACACCTGTCTCCGGATTACATCTTCAAACGAAGGCAACCAAGGCATCCGTGATATAGAGGGAGAAGCGTCCATCCATGTATACGGGTAAGAGAGTCTAGCTAGCTACATTTTCAGAAATTACACGTTCCTAATTTAGTCAAAAAGTCATTTTCATTGCAAGTTAAAGCGTGCTGTTAGCTAGCTAGCTAATGTTAGCGTGCTGGCTCGCTAGCTAATGTTACGTGTATGATTTGTGTAGTAATATTACTCGTATCTCAGAGCCATTTGCACTGCTAGTTATAGCCTAATGTTAGCTAGCTAGCGAACATTGAATCTAGTTGGTTAGCTACCTGCAGATTCATGCAGGGTAGTAATGTTATGAGTTGGGATTATGGTTCCTTGTTTAGCTAGCTAGCTAAATGTCTAAACAAGACTCCACTATGCAGGGTACCATTTCACTGTACCGTTTACACCTCCTGTATCCTGTGCATGTGACAAATAAAGTTAATGGCCGTTCCACAGACCTTTAAACCTGATATTGATCATTAATGGTCGTTCCACAGACCTTTAAACCTGATATTGACCATTAATAGCCGTTCAACAGACCTTTAAACCTGATATTGATCATTGATGGCCATTCCACAGACCTTTAAACCTGATATTGATCATTAATGGTCGTTCCACAGACCTTTAAACCTGATATTGATCATTAATAGCCGTTCCACAGACCTTTAAACCTGATAGTGATCATTAATGGCTGGGGTCATTTTAGGTTTTGCTGTTCTCCAAATATCAGTTTAGAGTTTCAAAATGATGTAGAAATGCAGTAAATGATCTTCAACTTCCCAAAATACTATTGGAGGGTGTGTGTGTGTGTGTTAGTGTGTGTTAGTGTGTGTGTGTGTGTGTGTGTGTGTGTGTGTGTGTGTGTGTGTGTGTGTGTCTGCAGCTTAATGAATGAATGCCAGCCCTGTGGCGGTGAACCTCAGACAGACCTCAGTCTCCTCCAGCCTCCGTTTTCTCCCGTACCAGGCCACCCCAAAACAGACACAGAATTCTGTAACCCGTTTTCTAAGACCTGGTCAGACAAGCTTGTAGCAGCTCTCCTTTAAATGTCAGACTCCTAGGAGAGCCCTGTGAGATTAATTGACTATGCTCTTCATCACAAATCCCTCCTCATCCTCATCAGGTCTACCTGTGTGTGTGTGTGTGTGTGTGTGTGTGTGTGTGTGTGTGTGTGTGTGTGTGTGTGTGTGTGTGTTGTTCTTGATGTGTGAAGGCTATATGTGTGTGTGTCCCCCCCTCCCCCCCCCCCCCGGCACTCTGATGCCCCTACTTCCTCCAAGCGGTCCCCAGGTGGCCAAAGCCAATTACAGGCAAGACCTCCATGGCATTTTCCAGGCATGAAGGGAGAGCACTCATCACAAGGGAGAAATTAATGTCCCAATTCTCTTTGTTAATCTCTGGCTGGCGACATACTTTCTGCCCCTACCACCTCCCAGTAACCACCAGGAGGACCACTTTCTGCCCCTACCACCTCCCAGTAGCCACCAGGAGGACCACTTTCTGCCCCTACCACCTCCCAGTAGCCACCAGGAGGACCACTTTCTGCCCCTACCACCTCCCAGTAGCCACCAGGAGGACCACTTTCTGCCCCCACCACCTCCCAGTAACCACCAGGAGGACCACTTTCTGCCCCTACCACCTCCCAGTAGCCACCAGGAGGACCACTTTCTGCCCCTACCACATCCCAGTAGCCACCAGGAGGACCACTTTCTGCCCCCACCACCTCCCAGTAGCCACCAGGAGGACCACTTTCTGCCCCTACCACCTCCCAGTAGCCACCAGGAGGACCACTTTCTGCCCCTACCACCTCCCAGTAGCCACCAGGAGGACCACTTTCTGCCCCCACCACCTCCCAGTAGCCACCAGGAGGACCACTTTCTGCCCCCACCACCTCCCAGTAGCCACCAGGAGGACCACTTTCTGCCCCTACCACCTCCCACTAGCCACCAGGAGGACCACTTTCTGCCCCTACCACCTCCCAGTAGCCACCAGGAGGACCACTTTCTGCCCCCACCACCTCCCAGTAGCCACCAGGAGGACCACTTTCTGCCCCCACCACCTCCCAGTAGCCACCAGGAGGACCACTTTCTGCCCCTACCACCTCCCAGTAGCCACCAGGAGGACCACTTTCTGCCCCTACCACCTCCCAGTACCCACCAGGAGGACCACTTTCTGCCCCTACCACCTCCCAGTAGCCACCAGGAGGACCACTTTCTGCCCCTACCACCTCCCAGTAGCCACCAGGAGGACCACTTTCTGCCCCTACCACCTCCCAGTAGCCACCAGGAGGACCATTTTCTGCCCCCACCACCTCCCAGTAGCCACCAGGAGGACCACTTTCTGCCCCCACCACCTCCCAGTAGCCACCAGAAGGACCACTTTCTGCCCCTACCACCTCCCAGTAGCCACCAGGAGGACCACTTTCTGCCCCTACCACCTCCCAGTAGCCACCAGGAGGACCACTTTCTGCCTCTACCACCTCCCAGTAGCCACCAGGAGGACCACTTTCTGCCCCTACCACCTCCCAGTAGTCACCAGGAGGACCACTTTCTGCCCCTACCACCTCCCAGTAGCCACCAGGAGGACCACTTTCTGCCCCTACCACCTCCCAGTAGCCACCAGGAGGACCACTTTCTGCCCCTACCACCTCCCAGTAGCCACCAGGAGGACCACTTTCTGCCCCTACCACCTCCCAGTAGCCACCAGGAGGACCACTTTCTGCCCCTACCACCTCCCAGTAGCCACCAGGAGGACCACTTTCTGCCCCCACCACCTCCCAGTAGCCACCAGGAGGACCACTTTCTGCCCCTACCACCTCCCAGTAGCCAGCAGGAGGATCACTTTCTGCCCCTACCACCTCCCAGTACCCACCAGGAGGACCACTTTCTGCCCCTACCACCTCCCAGTAGCCACCAGGAGGACCACTTTCTGCCCCTACCACCTCCCAGTAGCCACCAGGAGGACCACTTTCTGCTCCTACCACCTCCCAGTAGCCACCAGGAGGACCACTTTCTGCCCCTACCACCTCCCAGTAGCCACCAGGAGGACCACTTTCTGCCCCTACCACCTCCCAGTAGCCACCAGGAGGACCACTTTCTGCCCCTACCACCTCCCAGTAGCCACCAGGAGGACCACTTTCTGCCCCTACCACCTCCCAGTAGCCACCAGGAGGACCACTTTCTGCCCCTACCACCTCCCAGTAGCCACCAGGAGGACCATTTTCTGCCCCCACCACCTCCCAGTAGCCACCAGGAGGACCACTTTCTGCCCCCACCACCTCCCAGTAGCCACCAGGAGGACCACTTTCTGCCCCTACCACCTCCCAGTAGCCACCAGGAGGACCACTTTCTGCCACTACCACCTCCCAGTAGCCACCAGGAGGACCACTTTCTGCCCCTACCACCTCCCAGTAGCCACCAGGAGGACCACTTTCTGCCCCTACCACCTCCCAGTAGCCACCAGGAGGACCACTTTCTGCCCCTACCACCTCCCAGTAGCCACCAGGAGGATCACTTTCTGCCCCCACCACCTCCCAGTAGCCACCAGGAGGACCACTTTCTGCCCCCACCACCTCCCAGTAGCCACCAGGAGGACCACTTTCTGCCCCCACCACCTCCCAGTAGCCACCAGGAGGACCACTTTCTGCCCCTACCACCTCCCAGTAGTCACCAGGAGGACCACTTTCTGCCCCCACCACCTCCCAGTAGCCACCAGGAGGACCACTTTCTGCCCCTACCACCTCCCAGTAGCCACCAGGAGGACCACTTTCTGCCCCTACCACCTCCCAGTAGCCACCAGGAGGACCACTTTCTGCCCCTATCACCTCCCAGTAGCCACCAGGAGGACCACTTTCTGCCCCTACCACCTCCCAGTAGCCACCAGGAGGACCACTTTCTGCCCCTACTACCTCCCAGTAACCACCAGGAGGACCACTTTCTGCCCCTACCACCTCCCAGTATCCACCAGGAGGACCACTTTCTGCCCCTACCACCTCCCAGTAGCCACCAGGAGGACCACTTTCTGCCCCTACCACCTCCCAGTAGCCACCAGGAGGACCAATTTCTGCCCCTACCACCTCCCAGTAGCCACCAGGAGGACCACTTTCTGCCCCTACCACCTCCCAGTAGCCACCAGGAGGACCACTTTCTGCCCCTACCACCTCCCAGTAACCACCAGGAGGACCACTTTCTGCCCCTACCACCTCCCAGTAGTCACCAGGAGGACCACTTTCTGCCCCCACCACCTCCCAGTAGCCACCAGGAGGACCACTTTCTGCCCCTATCACCTCCCAGTAGCCACCAGGAGGACCACTTTCTGCCCCTACCACCTCCCAGTAGCCACCAGGAGGACCACTTTCTGCCCCTATCACCTCCCAGTAGCCACCAGGAGGACCACTTTCTGCCCCTACCACCTCCCAGTAGCCACCAGGAGGACCACTTTCTGCCCCTACCACCTCCCAGTAGCCACCAGGAGGACCACTTTCTGCCCCTACCACCTCCCAGTAGCCACCAGGAGGACCACTTTCTGCCCCTACCACCTCTCAGTAACCACCAGGAGGACCACTTTCTGCCCCTACCACCTCCCAGTAACCACCAGGAGGACCACTTTCTGCCCCTACCACCTCCCAGTAGCCACCAGGAGGACCACTTTCTGCCCCTACCACCTCCCAGTAGCCACCAGGAGGACCACTTTCTGCCCCCACCACCTCCCAGTAGCCACCAGGAGGACCACTTTCTGCCCCTACCACCTCCCAGTAGCCACCAGGAGGACCACTTTCTGCCCCTACCACCTCCCAGTACCCACCAGGAGGACCACTTTCTGCCCCTACCACCTCCCAGTAGCCACCAGGAGGACCACTTTCTCTCCCTACCACCTCCCAGTAGCCACCAGGAGGACCACTTTCTGCCCCTACCACCTCCCAGTAGCCACCAGGAGGACCACTTTCTGCCCCTACCACCTCCCAGTAGCCACCAGGAGGACCACTTTCTGCCCCTACCACCTCCCAGTAGCCACCAGGAGGACCACTTTCTGCCCCTACCACCTCCCAGTAGCCACCAGGAGGACCACTTTCTGCCCCTACCACCTCCCAGTAGCCACCAGGAGGACCACTTTCTCTCCCTACCACCTCCCAGTAGCCACCAGGAGGACCACTTTCTGCCCCTACCACCTCCCAGTAGCCACCAGGAGGACCACTTTCTGCCCCTACCACCTCCCAGTAGCCACCAGGAGGACCACTTTCTGCCCCTACCACCTCCCAGTAGCCACCAGGAGGACCACTTTCTGCCCCTACCACCTCCCAGTAGCCACCAGGAGGACCATTTTCTGCCCCCACCACCTCCCAGTAGCCACCAGGAGGACCACTTTCTGCCCCCACCACCTCCCAGTAGCCACCAGGAGGACCACTTTCTGCCCCTACCACCTCCCAGTAGCCACCAGGAGGACCACTTTCTGCCCCTACCACCTCCCAGTAGCCACCAGGAGGACCACTTTCTGCCACTACCACCTCCCAGTAGCCACCAGGAGGACCACTTTCTGCCCCTACCACCTCCCAATTGCCACCAGGAGGACCACTTTCTGCCACTACCACCTCCCAGTAGCCACCAGGAGGACCACTTTCTGCCCCTACCACCTCCCAGTAGCCACCAGGAGGACCACTTTCTGCCCCTACCACCTCCCAGTAGCCACCAGGAGGACCACTTTCTGCCCCTACCACCTCCCAGTAGCCACCAGGAGGACCACTTTCTGCCCCTACCACCTCCCAGTAGCCACCAGGAGGACCACTTTCTGCCCCTACCACCTCCCAGTAGCCACCAGGAGGACCACTTTCTGCCCCTACCACCTCCCAGTAGTCACCAGGAGGACCACTTTCTGCCCCCACCACCTCCCAGTAGCCACCAGGAGGACCACTTTCTGCCCCTACCACCTCCCAGTAGCCACCAGGAGGACCACTTTCTGCCCCTACCACCTCCCAGTAGCCACCAGGAGGACCACTTTCTGCCCCTACCACCTCCCAGTAGCCACCAGGAGGACCACTTTCTGCCCCTACCACCTCCCAGTAACCACCAGGAGGACCACTTTCTGCCCCTACCACCTCCCAGTAGCCACCAGGAGGACCACTTTCTGCCCCCACCACCTCCCAGTATCCACCAGGAGGACCACTTTCTGCCCCTACCACCTCCCAGTAGCCACCAGGAGGACCACTTTCTGCCCCCACCACCTCCCAGTAGCCACCAGGAGGACCACTTTCTGCCCCTACCACCTCTCAGTAGCCACCAGGAGGACCACTTTCTGCCCCCACCACCTCCCAGTAGCCACCAGGAGGACCACTTTCTGCCCCTACCACCTCCCAGTAGCCACCAGGAGGACCACTTTCTGCCCCTACCACCTCCCAGTAGCCACCAGGAGGACCACTTTCTGCCCCTACCACCTCCCAGTAGCCACCAGGAGGACCACTTTCTGCCCCTACCACCTCCCAGTAGCCACCAGGAGGACCACTTTCTGCCCCTACCACCTCCCAGTAGCCAACAGGAGGACCACTTTCTGCCCCTACCACCTCCCAGTAGCCACCAGGAGGACCACTTTCTGCCCCTACCACCTCCCAGTAGCCACCAGGAGGACCACTTTCTGCCCCTACCACCTCCCAGTAGCCACCAGGAGGACCACTTTCTGCCCCTACCACCTCCTAGTAGCCACCAGGAGGACCACTTTCTGCCCCCACCACCTCCCAGTAGCCACCAGGAGGACCACTTTCTGCCCCTACCACCTCCCAGTAGCCACCAGGAGGACCACTTTCTGCCCCTACCACCTCCCAGTAGCCACCAGGAGGACCACTTTCTGCCCCTACCACCTCTCAGTAGCCACCAGGAGGACCACTTTCTGCCCCTACCACCTCCCAGTAGCCACCAGGAGGACCACTTTCTGCCCCTACCACCTCCCAGTAGCCACCAGGAGGACCACTTTCTGCCCCTACCACCTCCCAGTAGCCACCAGGAGGACCACTTTCTGCCCCTACCACCTCCCAGTAGCCACCAGGAGGACCACTTTCTGCCCCCACCACCTCCCAGTAGCCACCAGGAGGACCACTTTCTGCCCCTACCACCTCCCAGTAGCCACCAGGAGGACCACTTTCTGCCCCCACCACCTCCCAGTAGCCACCAGCAGGACCACTTTCTGCCCCTACCACCTCCCAGTAGCCACCAGGAGGACCACTTTCTGCCCCTACCACCTCCCAGTAGCCACCAGGAGGACCACTTTCTGCCCCTACCACCTCCCAGTAGCCACCAGGAGGACCACTTTCTGCCCCTACCACCTCCCAGTAGCCACCAGGAGGACCACTTTCTGCCCCCACCACCTCCCAGCAGCCACCAGGAGGCCCACCTTGATATATGTGACTCATTTCAGTAAACTAGGCGTATGTTGCGTGTCACTTCTTCACAGGATCACTTTTAGCAAAATGCTTTTTTTTTTTTTTTCCAGAAATGCCTTCAGGAGCATATGAACTTTCATGTGCCTTAATAAAAAATTTGTATGCCATCTGTAAATATGAATAAAATGGTTAAATTACGAGCCTAGTTGGTTTAGCCATGGGAAAAGACATGAACCTTCCCGCTAGCCATGATTGGCTAGGATAATGGATGGGCTGAGCATGCCGAGAGATGAGTTCGGATTGGTCGCCGTGTAGCACGCTTCTGTCTATAACAAAGGGCTGCTCAGTATATGTAGGTAATCCCTTTCTAATGCAGCTTTTTTGAAAGATATCAAGAATAACTGCAAAAGTGTTGCCCTCCACTCTCTGGACGACAAGAGCTTTGAAATCAGTAGAATGTCCGGTGGAAGCAGAGTACGATAGCTACGGAGATGGAGAAAATTCTGGAGTTTGATTGCAAATATGTGGAGGGGGTCGAAAAGAGAACACACAGAAGGCTGTTGTATAAAACACCTGTCTCTGGATTACATCTTCAAACTAAGGCAACCAAGGCATCCGTGATATAGAGGGAGAAGCGTCCATCCATGTATACGGGTAAGAGAGTCTAGCTAGCTACATTTTCAGAAATTACACGTTCCTAATTTAGTCAAAAAGTCATTTTCATTGCAAGTTAAAGCGTGCTGTTAGCTAGCTAGCTAACGTTAGCAGACTGGCTTGTGTCGTAGTAAATATTAAAATGTTATAGCTTGGTCTGACTAAAATCTTGTGCATGACCCATTTTAATGTTAGGAGCTTGTTTTCAATCAATGCTGTTCCTATGCAAGAACAATGGACAGAGCCAATATCTTCTCAAGGACAACACCCACGCCACAGGCCACAATCTGGTTACTCCCCACGAGTCTTTCCTTTGAGAACATACACACATTCACACACACATCTCCATGCATACGCACACTCATCCTCATGCCTCACGAGTTACGCACACACACAAACTGCACTTCTTTCTACTGGTCGGGTGCCAAGGGCAGAGGACTCTGCCGTGCACCAAAGGGGCTTCTACTCTGGACAGAGCAGACCCGCCTCCTACGCCTCGGGAACCAATCAAGGGACTAGAAGAAGGACCCCTTCCTTTGTGTTACATTGTATAAAGTAATGCTGTAAACTCTGTTTTTTATCCTTCTCAACTGTCTCCATAAGAGGCAATTGATTGGGTCCATGCATTGGGCCCATGCATGTAGCTTGAGCAGTACCAGCTATCTCTGTGTTTAATAAACTGCCTTTTGCTTAAGCATATTCCTCTCTGTCGAGCGTCGTTGGTTTGTACTTCCTCTCCTTATGGTTTCACCAACACTTGCTAGCTAATGTTACGTGTATGATTTGTGTAGTAATATTACTCGTATCTCAGAGCCATTTGCACTGCTAGTTATAGCCTAATGTTAGCTAGCTAGCGAACATTGAATCTAGTTGGTTAGCTACCTGCAGATTCATGCAGGGTAGTAATGTTATGAGTTGGGATTATGGTTCATTGTTTAGCTAGCTAGCTAAATGTCTAAACAAGTCTCCACTATGCAGGGTACCATTTCACTGTACCGTTTACACCTTCTGTATCCTGTGCATGTGACAAATAAAACTTAATGGCCGTTCCAGAGACCTTTAAACCTGATATTGATCATTAATGGCCGTTCCAGAGACCTTTAAACCTGATATGAATCATTAATGGCCGTTCCACATACCTTTAAACCTGATATTGATCATTAATGGCCGTTCCACAGACCTTTAAACCTGATATTGATAATTGATGGCCGTTCCACAGACCTTTAAACCTGATATTGATCATTAATGGCCGTTCCACAGACCTTTAAACCTGATAGTGATCATTAATGGCTGGGGTCATTTTAGTTTTTGCTGTTCTCCAAATACAGTGGCTTGCGAAAGTATTCACCCCCCTTGGCATTTTTCCTATTTTGTTGCCTTACAACCTGGAATTAAAATGGATTTTTGGGGGGTTTGTATCATTGTGAAACAATAAGACAAAAAACATAGTGCTTTCCTTAATGGCCAAAAAGCTCAATTTTAGTCTCATCTGACCAGAGTACCTTCTTCCATATGTTTGGGGTGTCTCCCACATGCCTTTTGGCAAACACCAAACGTGTTTGCTTATTTCTTTCTTTAAGCAATGGCTTTTTTCTGGCTACTCTTCCGTAAAGCCCAGCTTTGTGGAGTGTACGGTTTAAAGTGGTCCTATGGACATGTAGTAGTGTTGTTCCCCTAGATTATTCACCAAGTTGCACACAAGGACAGTTCAAGTAGGCCAGGTCAAGAGGGGATGTTAATAAGTTAATAATAATAATAATAATAATAATTCAATGTGGTTTCTTTATTTAATTACAGCTGCATAGCTAATGTAATTTTTTTGGTGTACAAACATTTTTATATATCTAAATTGTAAATACACCTAATTGTAAAAGTTGTGTATATTTTGGTTTGGTCCATCTGTACTTACCTCTTATTGTTCTCTTTTACCTTCAACAAGCTGTCCTTGGCACCGTAAATTTGTCAATATAAAAACTGTGGTAAAGTTACACAAAGTGCTGTTACGCAACTATACGTTTTGTTACAATGTGGACAATATAAAGATTTATGTTAACATCTTTCACCGAGCTCGCTAATTAATCAATCAATCAATTTTATTTTATATAGCCCTTCTTACATCAGCTAATATCTCGAAGTGCTGTACAGAAATTAGGGTACCTATTGTAACTCGGGAGTATTTGGGGCAGTGTTTGAGTGAGTTTTCTATGTGCTCACGCAGGTGCCCGAGAGCTGTGACTGCACCAAGGGCTAGCTTGTGTGTTGTCTCTTCGTGTGCAGGTATGTCTTTTATTTTGTCAGAATTATGTTGTATATCGTTTAACTTGTATTGTATAGTGTGCTGTTGGGCACTGAATGTGTGCATGCAGCACCTGTGCTCTCTTTTGCCTGACCTTCAACTAGCAAGGTGCCCGAGAGCTGTGACTGCACCAAGGGCTAACATATTGTGTGTTGTCTCTTCGTGTGCAGGTCGAATAAAAATTATCCAACCATCAGAATTCCAGTTGTGGCAGTGTCCTAATTAAAAGTACACAACGCAGAACGAACCAGGCAACAGACAGATACTCCAATCTCCTTCAGGGTTATGTTTGGTCTCTTTGTTGCCTCTCTGATTAATGCCGTCCTTGCCTGGTCCGTGAGTTTTGGTGGGCGGCCCACTATTGGCAGGTTTGTTGTGGTAACATATTCTTTCCATTTTTTAATAATGGATTTAATGGTGCTCCGTGGGATGTTCAAAGTTTCTTCTCCACAACTTTGTCCCTGACCTGTTTGGAGAGCTCCTTGGTCTTCATGGTGCCGCTAGCTTGGTGGTTCCCCTTGCTTAGTGGTGTTGCGGACTCTGGGGCCTTTCAGAACAGGTGTATCTATATATACTGAGATCATGTAACAGATCATGTGACACTTAGATTGCACACAGGTGGACTTTATTTAACAAATTATGTGACTTCTGAAGGTAATTGGTTGCACCAGATCTTATTTAGGGGCTTCATAGCAAAGGAATACATATGCACACACCACTTTTCCATTATTTATTTTTTATTCATTTCACTATACCAATTTGCACTATTTTGTGTATGTCCATTACATGAAATCCAAATAAAAATCAACTTAAATTACAGGTTGCAATGCAACGAAATAGGAAAAACACCAAGGGGGATTAATACTTTTGCAAGGCACTGTATCAGTTTAGAGTTTAAAAAAAGCCAGACTACGGTTTGCAACTGCACATGGGGACAAAGATCGTACTTTGTGGAGAAATGTCCTCTGGTCTGATGAAACAAAAATAGAGCTGTTTGGCCATAATGACCATCGTTATGTTTGGAGGAAAAAGGGGGCTCCTTGCAAGCCGAAGAACACCATCCCAACCGTGAAGCACAGGGGTGGCAGCATCATACTGTGGGGGTGCTTTGCTGCAGGAGGGACTGGTGCACTTCACAAAATAGATGGCATCATGAGGAAGGAAAATGATGTGGATATATTGAAGCAACATCTCAAGACATCAGTCAGGAAGTTATAGCTTGGTCACAAATGGGTCTTCTAAATGGACAATGACCCCAAGCATACTTAAAAGTTGTGGCAAAATGGCTTAAGGACAACGAAGTCAAGGTATTGGAGAGGCCATCACAAAGCCCTGACCTCAATCCTATAGAAAATGTGTGGGCAGAGCTGAAAAAGCGTATGCGAGCAAGGAGGCCTAAAAACCTGACTCAGTTACACCAGCTCTGTCAGGACGAATGGGCCAAAATTCAC
Organism: Coregonus lavaretus; assembly: GCF_964263955.1. Classification (NCBI taxonomy): domain Eukaryota; kingdom Metazoa; phylum Chordata; class Actinopteri; order Salmoniformes; family Salmonidae; genus Coregonus; species Coregonus lavaretus. The sequence continues at coordinate 3,241,581 of NC_140009.1, read as the reverse complement.
CCAATTTATTGTGGGAAGCTTGTGGAAGGCTACCTGAAACGTTTGACCCAAATTAAACAATTTAAAGGCAATGCTACCAAATACTAATTGAGTATGTAAACTTCTGCCCCACGGGGAATGTGATGAAATAAATAAAAGCTGAAATAAATCATTCTCTCTACTATTATTCTGACATTTCACATTCTTAAAATAAAGTGGTGATCCTAACTGACCTAATACAGGGAATTTTTACTAGGATTAAATGTCAGGAATTGTGAAAAACTGAGTTTAAATGTATTTGGCTAAGGTGTATGTAAACTTCCGACTTCAACTGTATATATATACAGTGGGGAGAACAAGTATTTGATACACTGCCGATTTTGCAGGTTTTCCTACTTAAAAAGCATGTAGAGGTCTGTAATTTTTATCATAGGTACACTTCAACTGTGAGAGACGGAATCTAAAACAAAAATCCAGAAAATCACATTGTATGATTTTAAGTAATTAATTTGCATTTTATTGCATGACATAAGTATTTGATCACCTACCAACCAGTAAGAATTCCGGCTCTCACAGACCTGTTAGTTTTTCTTTAAGAAGCCCTCCTGTTCTCCACTCATTACCTGTATTAACTGTACCTGTTTGAACTCATTACCTGTATAAAAGACACCTGTCCACACACTCAATCAAACAGACTCCAACCTCTCCACAATGGCCAAGACCAGAGAGCTGTGTAAGGACATCAGGGATAAAATTGTAGACCTGCAAAAGGCTGGGATGGGCTACAGGACAATAGGCAAGCAGCTTGGTGAGAATGCAACAACTGTTGGCGCAATTATTAGAAAATGGAAGAAGTTCAAGATGACGGTCAATCACCCTCGGTCTGGGGCTCCATGCAAGATCTCACCTCGTGGGGCATCAATGATCATGAGGAAGGTGAGGGATCAGCCCAGAACTACACGGCAGGACCTGGTCAATGACCTGAAGAGAGCTGAGACAACAGTCTCAAAGAAAACCATTAGTTACACACTACGCCGTCATGGATTAAAAATCCTGCAGGTCCCCCTGCTCAAGCCAGCGCATGTCCAGGCCCGTCTGAAGTTTGCCAATGACCATCTGGATGATCCAGAGGAGGAATGGGAGAAGTTCATGTGGTCTGATGAGACAAAAATAGAGCTTTTTGGTCTAAACTCCACTCGCCGTGTTTGGAGGAAGAAGAAGTATGTGTACAACCCCAAGAACACCATCCCAACCGTGAAGCATGGAGGTGGAAACATCATTCTTTGGGGATGCTTTTCTGCAAGGGACAGGACGACTGCACCGTATTGAGGGGAGGATGGATGGAGCCATGTATCGCAAGATCTTGGCCAACAACCTTCCCTCAGTAAGAGCATTGAAGATGGGTCATGGCTGGGTCTTCCAGCATGACAATGACCCGAAACACATAGCCAGGGCAACTAAGGAGTGGCTCCGTAAGAAGCATCTCAAGGTCCTGGAGTGGCCTAGCCAGTCTCCAGACTTGAACCCAATAGAAAATCTTTTGAGGGAGCTGAAAGTCTGTATTGCCTACATATGATCTTTCTTATATCTCTCAGAGACTTCAGGGACTATCTATTGTTCCATGTAGTGAATCTGTTTGTATGGGCTAATAGCAGTAAGGCCAAATAAACATTTTCATCAAATAATTATTTGTATTTTTTTATAATTCAAGGGGTCTTAAAATTCTAAATCAAATAGCAAAATGATCCTCGGTATGCCATTCTTAAAACAATTCCATATTGCTTAATATAATCCCTCCCTCGGCTTAGACAGGTCTTAGGCTGTTTAGTGCCCAAAAAGAAGTGGTTAAATAAAAATATATATACAAATGTTTCCTGATCTTCTTTACATCTCTCAGATATAGGACAGAAACTTCAGAACAAACTACCTTTTGATTTTTTTGGGAACTATCTGTTGTTCCATGTAATGAATGTGTTATTCAATGTGTTTGTATGGGCTAATAGCATAATTGTTCAACAAATATATTTGTTTATATCTTCAAGGGGTCTTAAACTTCAAAATCAAATGATTCTTGGTATGACCTTCTTAAGACAATTCCATATCGCTTAGTAGAACAATGACATGTATATTTAATCTCATAAAACAATACATGGATGATGATGATAAACTGTATATCTAAGCCTAATCTCATAGAAAAACAATGGCAAAAATGGCAAAAAATATCGATTTCCGCCTCAATAGACAAAAGTAACTGATAAGGGCATAAACTAGGTATCAATAAGGGGAAAAACACCTGGGAGATTATAAGGAAATGGTTAGAACATAGATAGGAATGGCACAGTTCAGATCACATATTTTACTATTTTTTAAGTCATCTTTAATGGACAAGCTATAAGTCAATTATTGATTAAAAGAGCTGGAAACACATCAGATGGCTTCCAAGACAAGTCATACACTTCTGAGGAAACAGCTAGAACTTTACAGATGTTTTTAGTAAGGGGTGTCAGGTACATCGCCACGTGTCCCCTCAACCTCTCCAAAGTGTCCAAAGTATATAGATGAGGTAATTCCACTGCTTTTGCACATTGAATGAGCCTAAAATATATTGTCACTATAAGAACACAATTTGTACAATATCAACCTCAAACAATGTGGTGGTGTCAGGGGACATCCAGAAACTGTTGATGGCCAAGAAAGTCACTCATGTGAAGAGTACTGTTGATGGCCAAGAAACTCACTCATGTGAAGAGTAATGTTGATGGCCAAGAAACTCACTCATGTGAAGAGTACTGTTGATGGCCAAGAAACTCACTCATGTGAGGGAACCTGACGCCAACGAGGATGGCGGCCTCGCGACTAGCTCTTAGGAAACTTTGCAGATTTTGTTTTTTTATGTATAATTTTTTACATTATTAGCTCAGAAAGTGTTTTGTATCATTATATACAGCTGGGAAATACTATTGGATATCAGAGCGGCGGTAACTCACCAGCATTACGACCAGGAATATGACTTTCCCGAAGCAGATCCTTTGTTTGCTCTCCCCAGGGCAATTCTACTGATTCCAGCAGCTGACCCAAAACATCACCGGCGGAGGAGAAGCACTCAGAGCGGCCTGCTGGTTCGACTTAGGAGGTGCACACCACACAACGCTTCCAAGTATACTACTCGCTAATGTTCAGTCTCTGGTTAACAAGCTCGACGTGCTCCGGGTAAGGATTTCTTTCCAGAGAGACATCAAGGCTTGTAACATACTTTGTTTCATGGAAACATGGCTCTCTGGGGATATTCTGTCGAAATCGGTCCAGCCAGATAGGTTCTCAGTTCATTGCGCAGACAGGAATAAATATCTCTCCGGGAAGCAGAAGGGCGGAGGTGTGTGTTTCATGATTAACGACTCATGGTGTAATTGTAGTAACATACAGGAACTCAAGTCCTTCTGTTCACCTGACCTAGAATACCTCACAATCAAATGCAGACCGTATTATCTCCCAAGAGAATTTTCTTTGGTTATAGTCACGGCCGTCTATATCCCCCCTCAAGCCGATACCACGACGGCCCTCAAAGAACTTCACTGGACTTTATGCAAACTGGAAACCACATATCCTGAGGATGCATTTATTGTAGCCGGGATTTTAACAAAGCAAATTTGAGGACTAGGCTGCTGAAGTTCTATCAACATATCGACTGTTGTACTCGCGCTGCTAAAATCCTTAACCATTGCTATTCGAACTTCCGGGATGGTTATAAGGCCCTCCCCCGCCGTCCTTTCGGCAAATCTGACCACGACTCCATTTTGCTCCTCCAATCCTATAGGCAGAAACTCAAACAGGAAGTACCCGTGCTAAGGACTATTCAACGCTGGTCTGACCAATCAGAATCCACACTTCAAGATTGTTTTGATCACGCGGACTGGGATGTGTTCCGGGTAGCTTGCGAAAATAATTTAGACGAATACACTGAAACGGTGACTGAGTTTATCAGGAAGTGTATAGGTGATGTTGTGCCAACTGTGACAATTAAAACCTACCCTAACCAGAAACCGTGGATAGGTGGCAGCATTCGCGCAAAATTGAAAGCGCGAACCACCGCATTTAACCATGGCAAGGGACTGGGAATATGGCAGAATACAAACAGTGTAGCTACTCACTCCGCAAGGCAATTAAACTGGCAAAACATCAGTATAGAGACAAAGTGAAGTCGCAATTCAACAGCTCAGACACGAGAAGTATGTGGCAGGTTCTACAGACAATCACGGACTACAAAAGGAAAACCAGCCACATTGCCGACACCGACGTCTCGGTTCCAGACAAGCTAAACACCTTCTTCGCCCGCTTTGAGGATAACACAGTGCCATCGACGAGGCCCACTACCAAGGACTGTGGCCTCTCCTTCTCCGTGGCCGACGTGATTAAGACATTTAAGCATGTTAAAACCCGCAAGGCTGCCGGCCCAGACGGCATCCCTAGCCGTGTCCTCAGAGCATGTGCAGACCAGCTGGCTGGTGTGTTTACGGACATATTCAATCTCTCCCTTTCCCAGTCTGCTGTTTCCACATGCTTCAAGATGGCCACCATTGTTCCTGTCCCCAAGAAAGCAAAGGTAACTGAACTAAATGACTATCGCCCCGTAGCACTCACCTCTGTCATCATGAAGTGTTTTGAGAGACTAGTCAAGGATCGTATCACCTCTACCTTACCTGTCACCCTAGACCCACTTCAATTTGCTTACCGCCCCAATAGATCCACAGACGATGCAATCGCCATCACACTGCCCTATCCCATCTGGACAAGAGGAATATCTATGTAAGAATGCTGTTCATTGACTATAGCTCAGCATTCAACTCCATAGTACCCTCCGAGCTCATCATTAAGCTCGAGGCCCTGGGTCTGAACCCCACCCTGTGCAACTGGGTCCTGGACTTCCTGACGGGCCGCCCCCAGGTGGTGAAGGTAGCAAACTCCACTTTGCTGATCCTCAACACTGGGGCCCCACAAGGGTGCGTGCTCAGCCCCCTCCTGTACTCCCTGTTCACCCATGACTGTGTGGCTAAGCACGCCTCCAACTCAATCATCAAGTTTGCAGACGACACAACAGTAGTAGGCTTGATTACCAACAATGACGAGACCGCCTACAGGGAGGAGGTGAGGGCTCTGGGAGTGTGGTGCCAGGAAAATAACCTCTCACTCAACATCAACAAAACAAAGGAGATGATTGTGGACTTCAGGAAACAGCAGAGGGTGCACCTCCCTATCCACATTGACGGGACCGCAGTGGAGAAGGTGGAAAGCTTCAAGTTCCTTGGCGTACACATCACCGACAAACTGAAATTGTCCACCTACGCAGACAGTGTGGTGAAGAAGGCGCAACAGAGCCTCTTCAACCTCAGGAGGCTGAAGAAATTTGGCTTGGCACCTAAAACCCTCACAAACTTTTACAGATCCACAAATGAGTGCATCCTGTCGGGCTGTATCAACTGCACCGCCTGCAACCACAGGGCTCTCCAGAGGGTGGTGCGGTCTGCCAAACACATTACCAGCGGCAAACTACCCGCCCTCCAAGACACCTACAGCACCCGATGTCACAGGAAGGCCAAAAAGATAATCAAGGACATCAGCCACCCGAGCCACTGCTTGTTCACCCCGCTATCATCCAAAAAGCGAGATTAGTACAGGTGCATCAAAGCTGGGACCAAGAGAATGAAAAACAGCTTCTATCTCAAGGCCATCAGACTGTTAAATAGCCATCACTAGCACATTAGAGGCTGCTGCTGCCTATTGAAATCACTGGCCACTTTAAGAAATGGAACACTAGTCACTTTAATAATGTTTACATATCTTGCACTACTCATCTCATATGTATGTCCATGCCGCTCTGCCATTGCTTGTCCATATATGTATATAGTCTAAAATTCCATTCCTTACTAGATTTGTGTGTATTGGGTATATGTTCTGAAATTGTTAGATATTACTTGTTAGATATTACTGCACTGTCGGAGCTAGAAGCACAAGCATTTCACTACACCCGCAATAACATCTGCTAAACACGTGTATGTGACAAATAACATTTGATTTGATTTGATTTGTGAAGAGTACTGTTGATGGCCGAGAAACGGTTTTCACTCATGATGGAGGCAGGGAACTTTCATCGGTAGAGCGGGGACTTGCTCCGCTAGTCAACTAGTCTTGATACCTTCGCCAGTCCCATGTACATCACCAGGGAAATGTACGAGAGCGTGTTGCCCATGGTGACATGTTTCCAGTGCATCTTCTTCTTCCCCCATGCTGCTTCTTGTCCTCAAACTTGTTGCTATTGGAAACTAGTGTCCCCAGCACAGAGGTGGTGAAGTAGAGTTGAAACAGCTGAAAGGAGGTGGATGTTTGAGTACCGTCCAACTGTGGGCCGACAGGTCGTTTGGGTCTGAACCCGGGTGGTACTGGCCCCACACCATCTTCAATGACTGTATGCCATCTGTCCTCAGGTTCATCTCCCTCTGTTGTGCTGGTTCCAGTGCCCCTACCTCTGCTCCTCCCTCTTCTCTGTTGAAGTCTAGGTGTCCACCTCTAGAAGAACTGGCTGTGAGGGGAGTGGAGCCAGGGCCAGCAGTGGGCATAGTGGAAGAGGAGTGAGGCCCTTGTGGAGTGGTGGAGCTGGAACCATCAGTAGAGACAGCATTAGAGACAGCAGTGGGGGTAGTGGATCTGGCAGGGGAGGGTGAAGACCTTGACTGGCGGGGGCGCTTGCTGGGGGGTGGTTTCATCCCAAAGGTCATCATCCTTTCTGTGGGGAATAACATAAAGGAATATAGAGGGATCAATATTGCTGGAAGATACACATCATTACAGTTGACTCATTTTACGAACTACTTGTTTCAAGCAGACCACCATAGTCCCCGTGCCCAAGGACACTAAGATAACCTGCCTAAATGACTACCGACCTGTAGTACTGACGTCTGTAGCCATGAAGTGTTTTGAAAGGCTGGTCATGGCTCACTTCAACACCATTATCACAGAAACCCTAGACCCACTCCAATTTGCATCCAGGACCTCTATACCAGGCGGTGTCAGAGGAAGGCCCTCAAAATTGTCAAAGACTCCAGCCACCCTAGTCATAGACTGTTCTCTCTGCTACCGCACGACAAGCGGTACCGGAGCAAGTCTAGGTCCAAAAGGCTTCTCAACAGCTTCTACCCCCAAGCCACAAGACTCCTGAACAGCTAATGATGGCTACCCGGACTATTTGCACTGCCCCCCCCACCCCCACCCCATCTTTTTACGCTGCTGCTACTCTGTTAATTATTTATACATAGTCACTTTAACTCTACCCACATGTACATATGACCTCAACTAGCCGGTGACCCCGCACATTGACTCTGCACCGATACCCCCCTGTATATATAGCCTCCCTACTGTTATTTTATTTTACTTCTGCTCTTTTTTTCTCAACACTTTTTTTGTTGTTGTTGTTTTATTTTACTAAAAAATAAATGCATTGTTGGTTAAGGGCTGTAAGTAAGCATTTCACGTTAATGTCTACACATGTTGTATTCGGCGCATGTGGCAAATAAAATGTTATTTTATTTGATTTGACATTACTGGAATGGAAAAGCAATATACTAGAAGATAACACCCAGGCTAAACTTTGTTACAAATTCTCTGCTGGTGACTTTCACCATCTCACAGCCCTCTCTCAGACTAACTCTCTACATGTCTAACTCCTTCAGTAGGTTCCCCTCCCCACTGGACATAGCAGGCCAGGGGGATCGTAAACTGGCCCGTCACACCTGGCCAGGGGGATCGTAAACTGGCCCGTCACACCTGGCCAGGTGAGAGAGCAGCAAAGCTCACCTCTGTCCACAAAGCCTCTCTGAGTAAGAGTGCTGGGATCTGGGATCAGTTTGGCTTTTTTAGATCATAATGAATAAGATTATTTGGACACTGTCTGGAGAGTGCCACACACAGAGGTGTGAAACACACACACACACACACACACACACACACACACACACACACACACACACACACACACACACACACACACACACACACACACACACACACACACACACACACACCCCGAGATATGAAACACACACACATGATGCAGACAGTGGGACACATTAGAGACCAAGGAGGAATGGCCACAGGAGGTTGATGGCCTCCTGGTGTACGCAGGGGGGGTTGCTGAGGAGTATTTTTGTAGAAATAATGTGTTATTGTTGCTCACCCATGCTTATACCTCCCAGTGGAAAACTAATTTGAAAAATTTGCACAAACAGGACACAGTTACATAGGCCTATACTGGTGTAAGCAATGTTCCCTCTAAACTGTGCACAGCTCCACCGGGACTGCCGCTCGGCTCAACAGGACTGCCGCTCAGCTCCCCGAGACTGCCGCTCAGCTCCCCGAGACTGCCGCTCAGCTCCCCGAGATTGCCGCTCAGCTCCACCGAGACTGCCGCTCAGCTCCACCGGGACTGCCGCTCAGCTCCACCGGGACTGCCGCACAGCTCCACCGGGACTGCCGCTCAGCTCCCCGAGACTGTCGCTCAGCTCCACCGAGACTGCCGCTCAGCTCCCCGAGACTGTCGCTCAGCTCCACCGAGACTGCCGCTCAGCTCCCCGAGACTGTCGCTCAGCTCAACGGGACTGCCGCTCAGCTCCCCGAGACTGCCGCTCAGCTCCCCGAGACTGCCGCACAGCTCAACGGGACTGCCGCTCAGCTCAACGGGACTGCCGCTCGGCTCAACGGGACTGCCGCTCGGCTCAACGGGACTGCCGCTCGGCTCAACGGGACTGCCGCTCAGCCAATAGTAGCCAATAGGCAGAGGATAATAATGGTAATGCATTTTATTTTGTAAAGCGGTTTCTTGCATCAAACACAACAACAATATTTTCAGTTACCTCCTTGTCTGAAGGACAAGTGGATAAACAGGTTAATGTCAAGCCTTAAATGTTTTTTTTCCAAAAGTTTTGTGACGAGTACTGAGGATACGAAGAGGCAGGACTCAGAAATCAACAATGTAAAGGTTTACTTAACACTGAGCAAGAGAACAACACGACATGACACTAACAATCACACACAACACAACACTGAACAGTCCTGGGCTATATAGGGCTGGTGATGAGATGATGAGGTGCAGGTGCGCTGGAGGTGATCAGGGTGCGTTAGGTTTCCATTCCGGTGTTGCCGAGGTGGTGCGCTCAGACCGGTGGCTCAGTAGACCGGCGAATCAGAGCGCCGGAGGGGAGCAACGGGAGGAGAGGTGACCAGTCTCATGGACTCTAGGCTGAACGATATAACTATTATGGGATGCATTTTCTCCATTGTTTTTGATGGTAGGCCACTCTGGTAGGCCTACTTGGCCACTGTTAAAACTGTAACTTAAAGCGGGTACAGCCTCAGTGTTCACAGTAAACGCACGTTGGTGTCACACCTGCCCCCGCTCCCCCTCCCTGGCGCCAGGCTGCCCATCATTAAGCTAACCTGTCACCATCGTTACGCTGATCAGCGCTTCATTGGACTCACCAGGACTTCACCGCTGCTTTATGACCTCCCCTGCAGCTGTCTGCTCCTCTGTTTTAGCCCCGTGTCGGCATCGGTGTTGTTTTGTTTCTCTCCTCCAGACGCTGTTCTCGCTTCGTTTCTTGTCTATTTTATTATTAAATCCTCACCCCCGTCTCCCAGCGTCTGTCGTTACAGCTGGAAGTTGCACAGGATTTTCACAATGTTCAAGTTTGCACTCAGCAGACCTAAAATTTGTTTAGTGCCGAATTTCTTTTGAGGGAACATTGGGTGTAAGCTACACGTGCAGTCCAAAACACAAACACTGTGACAAAACAACATTACTGGAATGTAAAAGCAATATACTTCCCTATACAATAAAAACAGTGGGACACAGGTAGCCTACCTTCAGAGACAAAGTCAAAATGGCCATGAGAATTTGGTGGCCTCTCCAAAGTTGCACAGAATATATACAACTTTTACAGCAAACTAATGTGAAATATATACAATATATACAATATATACAATATAATGATAATAACATAATAATATGTAACTACTGTGGAATAACAGACAGGATGTCGGCTACGCAGGACAGGACACCTGATAGACAGGACAGGACACCTGATAGACAGGACAGGACACCTGATAGACAGGACAGGACACCTGATAGACAGGACACCTGATAGACAGGACACCTGATAGACAGGACAGGACACCTGATAGACAGGACAGGACACCTGATAGACAGGACAGGACACCTGATAGACAGGACAGGACACCTGATAGACAGGACACCTGATAGACAGGACAGGACACCTGATAGACAGGACAGGACACCTGATAGACAGGACAGGACACCTGATAGACAGGACAGGACACCTGATAGACAGGACCCCTGTTAGACAGGACAGGACACCTGATAGACAGGACAGGACACCTGATAGACAGGACAGGACACCTGATAGACAGGACAGGACACCTGATAGACAGGACACCTGATAGACAGGACACCTGATAGACAGGACAGGACACCTGATAGACAGGACACCTGATAGACAGGACAGGACACCTGATAGACAGGACAGGACACCTGATAGACAGGACAGGACACCTGACAGACAGGACACCTGATAGACAGGACAGGACACCTGATAGACAGGACAGGACACCTGATAGACAGGACAGGACCCCTGATAGACAGGACACCTGATAGACAGGACAGGACACCTGATAGACAGGACAGGACACCTGATAGACAGGACAGGACACCTGATAGACAGGACAGGACACCTGATAGACAGGACAGGACACCTGACAGACAGGACACCTGATAGACAGGACAGGACACCTGATAGACAGGACAGGACACCTGATAGACAGGACAGGACACCTGACAGACAGGACACCTGATAGACAGGACAGGACACCTGATAGACAGGACAGGACACCTGACAGACAGGACACCTGATAGACAGGACAGGACACCTGATAGACAGGACAGGACACCTGATAGACAGGACAGGACACCTGATAGACAGGACACCTGATAGACAGGACAGGACACCTGATAGACAGGACAGGACACCTGATAGACAGGACACCTGATAGACAGGACAGGACACCTGATAGACAGGACAGGACACCTGATAGACAGGACAGGACACCTGATAGACAGGACAGGACACCTGATAGACAGGACACCTGATAGACAGGACACCTGATAGACAGGACAGGACACCTGATAGACAGGACCCCTGATAGACAGGACAGGACACCTGATAGACAGGACAGGACACCTGATAGACAGGACAGGACACCTGATAGACAGGACACCTGATAGACAGGACAGGACACCTGATAGACAGGACAGGACACCTGATAGACAGGACACCTGATAGACAGGACAGGACACCTGATAGACAGGACACCTGATAGACAGGACACCTGATAGACAGGACACCTGATAGACAGGACACCTGATAGACAGGACACCTGATAGACAGGACAGGACACCTGATAGACAGGACAGGACACCTGATAGACAGGACAGGACACCTGATAGACAGGACAGGACACCTGATAGACAGGACACCTGTTAGACAGGACAGGACACCTGATAGACAGGACAGGACACCTGATAGACAGGACAGGACACCTGATAGACAGGACAGGACACCTGATAGACAGGACACCTGATAGACAGGACAGGACACCTGATAGACAGGACAGGACACCTGATAGACAGGACAGGACACCTGATAGACAGGACAGGACACCTGATAGACAGGACAGGACACCTGATAGACAGGACAGGACACCTGATAGACAGGACACCTGATAGACAGGACAGGACACCTGATAGACAGGACAGGACACCTGATAGACAGGACAGGACACCTGATAGACAGGACACCTGATAGACAGGACACCTGATAGACAGGACAGGACACCTGATAGACAGGACACCTGATAGACAGGACAGGACACCTGATAGACAGGACAGGACACCTGATAGACAGGACAGGACACCTGATAGACAGGACAGGACACCTGATAGACAGGACACCTGATAGACAGGACACCTGATAGACAGGACAGGACACCTGATAGACAGGACACCTGATAGACAGGACAGGACACCTGATAGACAGGACAGGACACCTGATAGACAGGACAGGACACCTGATAGACAGGACAGGACACCTGATAGACAGGACACCTGATAGACAGGACAGGACACCTGATAGACAGGACACCTGTTAGACAGGACAGGACACCTGATAGACAGGACAGGACACCTGATAGACAGGACACCTGATAGACAGGACACCTGATAGACAGGACAGGACACCTGATAGACAGGACAGGACACCGCTATACTGGTAATACAAAACACAAAGAAGCAGACCACAACTATATAAAACATACTAAGTAAACTATAGAAAGTTTACTACAAAATAATTTACTTACAGATCTAAAACGGAATCTAATTGTTCTGGAAAACATTTTTTCTCCGCCCGAGTCATCTTGGACCAAGGTCACTCCCAGCATCTGTGTCTGCATTTCCTCCAAAGCCTCGTTCTCACCTTTTGTCATCTTTTTACCCCCCTGTTGGGTAGTTTGCTTGGTTTTTCTTATTACAAGCAATTTTTAGGCCAAAGTGATTAAAGAATCCGTTCAAAATACTATGATGCAAAATACTATGATGCAAAATACTATGATGCAAAATACTATGATGCAAAATACTACGATGCGCTCTGTGTGTTCTGAGTGTATCCTTTCACAATGCCAGTAGCAAATGGGCAACATTACGCAAAAGCCCTCCTCAGGTCCTACACCGTCCCACCCAGGTCATCTGATCTGACTGTAAAGCTTTGGCAACACAACTGTCCATCTTTCGTCATTTTGCCCGCTCCCAGTCTAACCCTAAACCACAGGTCTAAAGATAAAAACAGCATAAAGATGTCGCATTTGGGTAGACATTTGATGTTCTAATTCAGGCATACGTTATCAGAGAACATTGACAGTAGGCTATGAACCTAAAGATTCAAGTATAAAATTAACTTATTGACTCTCTGGGCTGTGAATCGATAATGGCAGGTCACAGGCCGAGTAATAACATATATCCTTATCATCTGTGGAGTCTTCCCTTTCACCACATATCAACTTTTTTCTATATTTATATGAACTGAACAGAAATATAAAACGCAACACGCAACAATTACAAAGATTTTACTGAGTTACAGTACATACATGTATCAGGAAATCAGTCAATTGAAATAAATTCATTAGGCCTTAATCTATTGATTTCACATGACTGTGAATATAGGTATGCATCTGTTGATCACAGATACCTTGAAAAGAAAAAGGTAGGGGCGTGGATCAGAAAACCAGTCAGTATCTGGTGTGACCACTATTTGCCTCATGCAGCGCGACACATCTCCTTCGCATAGAGTTGATCAGGCTGTTGATTGTGGCCTGTGGAATGTTGTCCCACTCCTCTTCAATGGCTGTGTGAAGTTGTTGGATATTGGCGGGAACTGGAACACGCTGTCGTGCATATCTATCCAGAGCATCCCAAACATGCTCAATGGGTGAAATGTCTGGTGAGTATGCAGGCCATGGAAGAACTGGGACATTTTCAACTTCCAGGAATTGTGTACAGATCCTTGCGACATGGGGCCGTGCATTATCATGCTGAAACATGAGGTGATGGCGGCGGATGAATGGCACGACAATGGGCCTCAGGATCTCGTCACGATATCTCTCTGCATTCAAATTGCCATCGATAAAATGCAATTGTGTTCATTATCCGTAGCTTATGCCTCCCAATACTATAACCCCACCGCCACCATGGGGCACTCTGTTCACAACGTTGACATCAGCAAACGGCTCACCCACATGACGCCATACACGGTCTGCGGTTGTGAGGCCGGTTGGACGTACTGCCAAATTCTCTAAAACGACGTTGGAGGCAGCTTATGGTAGAGAAATTAACATTGAATTATCAGGCAACAGCTCTGGTGGACATTCCTGCAGTCAGCATGCCAATTGCACACTCCCTCAAAACCTTAGACATCTGTGGCATTGTGTTGTGTGACAAAACTGCACATTTTAGAGTGGCCTTTTATTGTCCCCAGCACAAGGTGCACCTATGCAATGATCATGCTGTTTAATCAGCTTCTTTACATGCCACACCTGGCAGGTGGATTATCACTAACAGGGATGTAAACAAATTTGTTCACAACATTTTAGAGAAATAAGCTTTTTGTGCGTATGGAACATTTCTTGGATCTTTTATTTCAGCTCATGAAACATGGGACCAACACTTTACATGTTGCATTTATATTTTTGTTCAGTGTAGTTTTTAGCTTCTCCACACTAACAGACCTTGAGTCACAGCCATCTTGAAATGGGCTCATGGGAGTGATCTGCCCTTTTATGGCTGTATGCCCATATATGGTACTAAGTCCCGCCGAAGATTGTATGACGCGGCTGGAAAGCCAAGATCTCCAGCTTTTAGGAGACAACCTGTATTTATGGATTGGGGCTACCGTTCTCACTTTAGATGACATTGAATACAATTTTTATTGACGGTCCCCTATTTACATTTAAGTGGTTAAAGAAAACACAGCTATAAAATGCCACTCAAACAGTTCACAGATCCTCTGAGCATTTGTTCCAATGATGAGTGAATTCCTTGCCCTTTTATGCTACAAGTGCTTCGTGGAATTACTTTTTAATGAAGCTCTCTAAAGGGAATAGGTCTGTTTCTAAAAACTCCAGAGATTAACTGAATGTCAGAGATCGCTGCCAGAGGCCTCATGCCCATAGGGGGGCACATGCCCTCTCTGATTTAATGTTTTTTTCTTCTCTGTAATACTACTAGCCACCTAGCAATTTTACGAAGTTAGCTTTAGCTAGCCCAGATAGGTTCCCAATATATCCCAACCTCATAACTAGCTTCCAAGAAGCCATTTCAGGCGATCAATCAAAGTTAGAGTAGCTAGCTTGTCAAACTATCTTAGCTGGCGTGCCTGCTGGCAAGGTTGGTCGACTTTAGAAAAGAAAGTAATAACTAAATGCAGTGAAAAAGACTCACATTCCTTTCAATCTTTTACCCAGATTTTAGCAGAGATGCAGAGAAGCATATTTTGTTTCTTAAAAAAAAAAAAAAGAGGGAAAACAGAACCACCAGTTATATATATATATTTTTTTTACATTGAATAATAATAATAATATGCCATTTAGCAGACGCTTTTATCCAAAGCGACTTACAGTCATGTGTGCATACATTTTTACATATGGGTGGTCCCGGGGATCGAACCCACTACCCTGGCGTTACAAGCACCATGCTCTACCAATTGAGCGACAGAGGACCATAATCATAATGGCTCTAGATTGAAAAAAATACGCTGTTTCAGGTTTTCAAATATTCTCAAATTTACGGGCCTAGCCCCCCTCTGGACCACCCCCCAGCCATCCTCAGCTAACTTGTGCCCCCTCCGATTTTTGGGGTGCATGACACCCCTGATCTAAAAGCTGCTGTTTTGTTTTTATCCAGGGGCATCTTTTCACTGACTGTGGGGAATCCTGGACATACAGCCTAGAAAAGGAAATCAAGAAAAATTTAATCAAATCTTGTCTATCAAACAGAGATTGTGAATGGTTGTCCTCTTCGACAGAATGCTGAATCTGCTCAGCTAGGGTATAAACAGTGGTTGTCTTTGTAGAAAAGGCCTTAGATTTTCCTCTTGCCTGCAACAGGAAATGTCATAACAATGGTTGATGTCTCCTGGCTTTCTGTAGGATGAAAGCAACAATCCATAATGTTTACAAAATGTGGCGACAATGCACACTGTCATCCCTTAGAAACACTGCTGCACACTGTCATCCCTTAGAAACACTGCTGCCCACTGTCATCCCTTAGAAACACTGCTGCACACTGTCATCCCTTAGGAACACTGCTGCACACTGTCATCAATTAGAAACACTGCTGCGCACTGTCATCCCTTAGAAACACTGCTGCACACTGTCATCCCTTAGAAACACTGCTGCACACTGTCATCCCTTAGAAACACTGCTGAGCACTGTCATCCCTTAGGAACACTGCTGCACACTGTCATCCCTTAGAAACACTGCTGCACACTGTCATCCCTTAGAAACACTGCTGCACACAGTCATCCCTTAGAAACACTGCTGCACACTGTCATCCCTTAGGAACACTGCTGCACACTGTCATCCCTTAGAAACACTGCTGCACACTGTCATCCCTTAGAAACACTGCTGAGCACTGTCATCCCTTAGGAACACTGCTGCAAACTGTCATCCCTTAGAAACACTGCTGCACACTGTCATCCCTTAGAAACACTGCTGCACACTGTCATCCCTTAGAAACACTGCTGCGCACTGTCATCCCTTAGAAACACTGCTGCGCACTGTCATCCCTTAGAAACACTGCTGTACACTGTCATCCCTTAGAAACACTGCTGCACACTGTCATCCCTTAGAAACACTGCTGCACACTGTCATCCCTAAGAAACACTGCTGCACACTGTCATCCCTTAGAAACACTGCTGCACACTGTCATCCCTTAGAAACACTGCTGCACACTGTCATCCCTTAGAAACACTGCTTCACACTGTCATCCCTTAGAAACACTGCTGCACACTGTCATCCCTTAGAAACACTGCTGCACACTGTCATCCCTTAGAAACACTGCTGCACATTGTCATCCCTAAGAAACACTGCTGCACACTGTCATCCCTTAGAAACACTGCTGCACATTGTCATCCCTAAGGAACACTGCTGCACACTGTCATCCCTTAGAAACACTGCTGCACACTGTCATCCCTTAGAAACACTGCTGCGCACTGTCATCCCTTAGAAACACTGCTGCGCACTGTCATCCCTTAGAAACACTGCTGCACACTGTCATCCCTTAGAAACACTGCTGCACATTGTCATCCCTAAGAAACACTGCTGCACACTGTCATCCCTTAGAAACACTGCTGCACATTGTCATCCCTAAGGAACACTGCTGCACACTGTCATCCCTTAGAAACACTACTGCGCACTGTCATCCCTTAGAAACACTGCTGCACACTGTCATCCCTTAGAAACACTGCTGCACACTGTCATCCCTTAGAAACACTGCTGCACACTGTCATCCCTTAGAAACACTGCTGCACACTGTCATCCCTTAGAAACACTGCTGCACACTGTCATCCCTTAGAAACACTGCTGCGCACTGTCATCCCTTAGAAACACTGCTGCACACTGTCATCCCTTAGAAACACTGCTGCACACTGTCATCCCTTAGAAACACTGCTGCACATTGTCATCCCTAAGAAACACTGCTGCACACTGTCATCCCTTAGAAACACTGCTGCACATTGTCATCCCTAAGGAACACTGCTGCACACTGTCATCCCTTAGAAACACTACTGCGCACTGTCATCCCTTAGAAACACTGCTGCACACTGTCATCCCTTAGAAACACTGCTGCACATTCTCATCCCTTAGAAACACTGCTGCACACTGTCATCCCTTAGAAACACTGCTGCACACTGTCATCCCTTAGAAACACTGCTGCACATTGTCATCCCTAAGAAACACTGCTGCACACTGTCATCCCTTAGAAACACTGCTGCACATTGTCATCCCTAAGGAACACTGCTGCACACTGTCATCCCTTAGAAACACTGCTGCGCACTGTCATCCCTTAGAAACACTGCTGCACACTGTCATCCCTTAGAAACACTGCTGCACACTGTCATCCCTTAGAAACACTGCTGCGCACTGTCATCCCTTAGAAACACTGCTGCGCACTGTCATCCCTTAGAAACACTGCTGCATACTGTCATCCCTTAGAAACACTGCTGCACACTGTCATCCCTTAGAAACACTGCTGCACACTGTCATCCCTTAGAAACACTGCTGCACACTGTCATCCCTTAGAAACACTGCTGCACATTGTCATCCCTAAGAAACACTGCTGCACACTGTCATCCCTTAGAAACACTGCTGCACATTGTCATCCCTAAGGAACACTGCTGCACACTGTCATCCCTTAGAAACACTACTGCGCACTGTCATCCCTTAGAAACACTGCTGCACACTGTCATCCCTTAGAAACACTGCTGCACACTGTCATCCCTTAGAAACACTGCTGCACACTGTCATCCCTTAGAAACACTGATGCACACTGTCATCCCTTAGAAACACTGCTGCACACTGTCATCCCTTAGAAACACTGCTGCGCACTGTCATCCCTTAGAAACACTGCTGCACACTGTCATCCCTTAGAAACACTGCTGCACACTGTCATCCCTTAGAAACACTGCTGCACATTGTCATCCCTAAGAAACACTGCTGCACACTGTCATCCCTTAGAAACACTGCTGCACATTGTCATCCCTAAGGAACACTGCTGCACACTGTCATCCCTTAGAAACACTGCTGCACACTGTCATCCCTTAGAAACACTGCTGCACATTGTCATCCCTAAGAAACACTGCTGCACACTGTCATCCCTTAGAAACACTGCTGCACATTGTCATCCCTAAGGAACACTGCTGCACACTGTCATCCCTTAGAAACACTGCTGCGCACTGTCATCCCTTAGAAACACTGCTGCACACTGTCATCCCTTAGAAACACTGCTGCACACTGTCATCCCTTAGAAACACTGCTGCACACTGTCATCCCTTAGAAACACTGCTGCACACTGTCATCCCTTAGAAACACTGCTTCACACTGTCATCCCTTAGAAACACTGCTGCACACTGTCATCCCTTAGAAACACTGCTGCACACTGTCATCCCTTAGAAACACTGCTGCACATTGTCATCCCTAAGAAACACTGCTGCACACTGTCATCCCTTAGAAACACTGCTGCACATTGTCATCCCTAAGGAACACTGCTGCACACTGTCATCCCTTAGAAACACTGCTGCACACTGTCATCCCTTAGAAACACTGCTGCACACTGTCATCCCTTAGAAACACTGCTGCGCACTGTCATCCCTTAGAAACACTGCTGCACACTGTCATCCCTTAGAAACACTGCTGCACATTGTCATCCCTAAGAAACACTGCTGCACACTGTCATCCCTTAGAAACACTGCTGCACATTGTCATCCCTAAGGAACACTGCTGCACACTGTCATCCCTTAGAAACACTGCTGCATACTGTCATCCCTTAGAAACACTGCTGCACACTGTCATCCCTTAGAAACACTGCTGCACACTGTCATCCCTTAGAAACACTGCTGCACACTGTCATCCCTTAGAAACACTGCTGCACATTGTCATCCCTAAGAAACACTGCTGCACACTGTCATCCCTTAGAAACACTGCTGCACATTGTCATCCCTAAGGAACACTGCTGCACACTGTCATCCCTTAGAAACACTACTGCGCACTGTCATCCCTTAGAAACACTGCTGCACACTGTCATCCCTTAGAAACACTGCTGCACACTGTCATCCCTTAGAAACACTGCTGCACACTGTCATCCCTTAGAAACACTGCTGCACACTGTCATCCCTTAGAAACACTGCTGCACACTGTCATCCCTTAGAAACACTGCTGCGCACTGTCATCCCTTAGAAACACTGCTGCACACTGTCATCCCTTAGAAACACTGCTGCACACTGTCATCCCTTAGAAACACTGCTGCACATTGTCATCCCTAAGAAACACTGCTGCACACTGTCATCCCTTAGAAACACTGCTGCACATTGTCATCCCTAAGGAACACTGCTGCACACTGTCATCCCTTAGAAACACTGCTGCACACTGTCATCCCTTAGAAACACTGCTGCACATTGTCATCCCTAAGAAACACTGCTGCACACTGTCATCCCTTAGAAACACTGCTGCACATTGTCATCCCTAAGGAACACTGCTGCACACTGTCATCCCTTAGAAACACTGCTGCGCACTGTCATCCCTTAGAAACACTGCTGCACACTGTCATCCCTTAGAAACACTGCTGCACACTGTCATCCCTTAGAAACACTGCTGCACACTGTCATCCCTTAGAAACACTGCTGCACACTGTCATCCCTTAGAAACACTGCTTCACACTGTCATCCCTTAGAAACACTGCTGCACACTGTCATCCCTTAGAAACACTGCTGCACACTGTCATCCCTTAGAAACACTGCTGCACATTGTCATCCCTAAGAAACACTGCTGCACACTGTCATCCCTTAGAAACACTGCTGCACATTGTCATCCCTAAGGAACACTGCTGCACACTGTCATCCCTTAGAAACACTGCTGCACACTGTCATCCCTTAGAAACACTGCTGCACACTGTCATCCCTTAGAAACACTGCTGCACACTGTCATCCCTTAGAAACACTGCTGCACACTGTCATCCCTTAGAAACACTGCTGCACACTGTCATCCCTTAGAAACACTGCTGCGCACTGTCATCCCTTAGAAACACTGCTGCGCACTGTCATCCCTTAGAAACACTGCTGCATACTGTCATCCCTTAGAAACACTGCTGCACACTGTCATCCCTTAGAAACACTGCTGCACACTGTCATCCCTTAGAAACACTGCTGCACACTGTCATCCCTTAGAAACACTGCTGCACATTGTCATCCCTAAGAAACACTGCTGCACACTGTCATCCCTTAGAAACACTGCTGCACATTGTCATCCCTAAGGAACACTGCTGCACACTGTCATCCCTTAGAAACACTACTGCACACTGTCATCCCTTAGAAACACTGCTGCACACTGTCATCCCTTAGAAACACTGCTGCACACTGTCATCCCTTAGAAACACTGCTGCACACTGTCATCCCTTAGAAACACTGCTGCACACTGTCATCCCTTAGAAACACTGCTGCGCACTGTCATCCCTTAGAAACACTGCTGTACACTGTCATCCCTTAGAAACACTGCTGCACACTGTCATCCCTTAGAAACACTGCTGCACATTGTCATCCCTAAGAAACACTTCTGCACACTGTCATCCCTTAGAAACACTGCTGCACATTGTCATCCCTAAGGAACACTGCTGCACACTGTCATCCCTTAGAAACACTGCTGCACACTGTCATCCCTTAGAAACACTGCTGCACATTGTCATCCCTAAGAAACACTGCTGCACACTGTCATCCCTTAGAAACACTGCTGCACATTGTCATCCCTAAGGAACACTGCTGCACACTGTCATCCCTTAGAAACACTGCTGCACATTGTCATCCCTAAGAAACACTGCTGCACACTGTCATCCCTTAGAAACACTGCTGCACACTGTCATCCCTTAGAAACACTGCTGCACACTGTCATCCCTTAGAAACACTGCTTCACACTGTCATCCCTTAGAAACACTGCTGCACACTGTCATCCCTTAGAAACACTGCTGCACACTGTCATCCCTTAGAAACACTGCTGCACATTGTCATCCCTAAGAAACACTGCTGCACACTGTCATCCCTTAGAAACACTGCTGCACATTGTCATCCCTAAGGAACACTGCTGCACACTGTCATCCCTTAGAAACACTGCTGCACACTGTCATCCCTTAGAAACACTGCTGCACACTGTCATCCCTTAGAAACACTGCTGCGCACTGTCATCCCTTAGAAACACTGCTGCATACTGTCATCCCTTAGAAACACTGCTGCACACTGTCATCCCTTAGAAACACTGCTGCACACTGTCATCCCTTAGAAACACTGCTGCACACTGTCATCCCTTAGAAACACTGCTGCACATTGTCATCCCTAAGAAACACTGCTGCACACTGTCATCCCTTAGAAACACTGCTGCACATTGTCATCCCTAAGGAACACTGCTGCACACTGTCATCCCTTAGAAACACTACTGCGCACTGTCATCCCTTAGAAACACTGCTGCACACTGTCATCCCTTAGAAACACTGCTGCACACTGTCATCCCTTAGAAACACTGCTGCACACTGTCATCCCTTAGAATGCATTCCCTGCAGTGATCATTGTTAGGCCCATCTTGCCCTGTCTCCTGAAATTGAAGTTGCCTTTTTATTCATGTTCAGATGAGAGCTCAGATTAGATCAAGCCATTACATTGCTTATTTCGCCTACAAAACTACTATTTAGTTTGTAACATTTATACAACAACTCACCAGCTTGAGAGTCGTACGTGAGGTGTTCTAGAGAGCACTACTTACGTGAGGTGTTCTAAAGAGCACTACTTATGTGAGGTGTTCTAAAGAGCACTACTTACCTGAGGTGTTCTAGAGAGCACTACTTACGTGAGGTGTTCTAAAGAGCACTACTTACATGAGGTGTTCTAAAGAGCACTACTTACCTGAGGTGTTCTAAAGAGCACTACTTACCTGAGGTGTTCTAGAGAGCACTACTTACGTGAGGTGTTCTAAAGAGCACTACTTACATGAGGTATTCTAAAGAGCACTACTTACCTGAGGTGTTCTAGAGAGCACTACTTACGTGAGTTGTTCTAAAGAGCACTACTTACGTGAGGTGTTCTAAAGAGCACTACTTACATGAGGTGTTCTAAAGAGCACTACTTACCTGAGGTGTTCTAAAGAGCACTACTTACCTGAGGTGTTCTAGAGAGCACTACTTACGTGAGGTGTTCTAAAGAGCACTACTTACATGAGGTGTTCTAGAGAGCACTACTTACCTGAGGTGTTCTAAAGAGCACTACTTACCTGATGTGTTCCAAAGAGCACTACTTACCTGAGGTGTTCTAAAGAGCACTACTTACCTGATGTGTTCCAAAGAGCACTACTTACATGAGATGTTCCAAAGAGCACTACTTACCTGAGGTGTTCCAAAGAGCACTACTTACCTGAGGTGTTCTAAGGAGCACTACTTACCTGAGGTGTTCTAAAGAGCACTACTTACCTGAGGTGTTCTAGAGAGCACTACCTCCGTGAGGTGTTCTAGAGAGCACTACTTACCTGAGGTGTTCTAGAGAGCACTACTTACCTGAGGTGTTCTAAAGAGCACTACTTACCTGAGGTGTTCTAAAGAGCACTACTTACCTGAGGTGTTCTAGAGAGCACTACTTACCTGAGGTGTTCTAAAGAGCACTACTTACATGAGGTGTTCTAGAGAGCACTACTTCCGTGAGGTGTTCTAGAGAGCACTACTTACCTGAGTTGTTCTAGAGAGCACCACTTACCTGAGGTGTTCTAAAGAGCACTACTTACCTGAGGTGTTCTAAAGAGCACTACTTACATGAGGTGTTCTAGAGAGCACTACTTACCTGAGGTGTTCTAAAGAGCACTACTTACCTGAGGTGTTCTAGAGAGCACTACTTACCTGAGGTGTTCTAAAGAGCACTACTTACCTGAGGTGTTCTAAAGAGCACTACTTACCTGAGGTGTTCTAAAGAGCACTACTTACCTGAGGTGTTCTAGAGAGCACTACTTACCTGAGGTGTTCTAAAGAGCACTACTTACCTGAGGTGTTCTAAAGAGCACTACTTACCTGAGGTGTTCTAAAGAGCACTACTTACCTGAGGTGTTCTAGAGAGCACTACTTACCTGAGGTGTTCTAGAGAGCACTACTTACCTGAGGTGTTCTAGAGAGCACTACTTACCTGAGGTGTTCTAAAGAGCACTACTTACCTGATGTGTTCCAAAGAGCACTACTTACCTGAGGTGTTCTAAAGAGCACTACTTACCTGATGTGTTCCAAAGAGCACTACTTACATGAGATGTTCCAAAGAGCACTACTTACCTGAGGTGTTCCAAAGAGCACTACTTACCTGAGGTGTTCTAAGGAGCACTACTTACCTGAGGTGTTCTAAAGAGCACTACTTACCTGAGGTGTTCTAGAGAGCACTACCTCCGTGAGGTGTTCTAGAGAGCACTACTTACCTGAGGTGTTCTAGAGAGCACTACTTACCTGAGGTGTTCTAAAGAGCACTACTTACCTGAGGTGTTCTAAAGAGCACTACTTACCTGAGGTGTTCTAGAGAGCACTACTTACCTGAGGTGTTCTAAAGAGCACTACTTACATGAGGTGTTCTAGAGAGCACTACTTCCGTGAGGTGTTCTAGAGAGCACTACTTACCTGAGGTGTTCTAGAGAGCACTACTTACCTGAGGTGTTCTAAAGAGCACTACTTACCTGAGGTGTTCTAAAGAGCACTACTTACATGAGGTGTTCTAGAGAGCACTACTTACCTGAGGTGTTCTAAAGAGCACTACTTACCTGAGGTGTTCTAGAGAGCACTACTTACCTGAGGTGTTCTAAAGAGCACTACTTACCTGAGGTGTTCTAGAGAGCACTACTTACCTGAGGTGTTCTAAAGAGCACTACTTACCTGAGGTGTTCTAAAGAGCACTACTTACCTGAGGTGTTCTAAAGAGCACTACTTACCTGATGTGTTCTAAAGAGCACTACTTACCTGTGGTGTTCTAAAGAGCACTACTTACGTGAGGTGTTCTAAAGAGCACTACTTACCTGAGGTGTTCTAAAGAGCACTACTTACCTGATGTGTTCTAAAGAGCACTACTTACCTGTGGTGTTCTAAAGAGCACTACTTACGTGAGGTGTTCTAAAGAGCACTACTTACCTGATGTGTTCCAAAGAGCACTACTTACATGAGATGTTCCAAAGAGCACTACTTACCTGAGGTGTTCCAAAGAGCACTACTTACCTGAGGTGTTCTAAGGAGCACTACTTACCTGAGGTGTTCTAAAGAGCACTACTTACCTGAGGTGTTCTAGAGAGCACTACCTCCGTGAGGTGTTCTAGAGAGCACTACTTACCTGAGGTGTTCTAGAGAGCACTACTTACCTGAGGTGTTCTAAAGAGCACTACTTACCTGAGGTGTTCTAAAGAGCACTACTTACCTGAGGTGTTCTAGAGAGCACTACTTACCTGAGGTGTTCTAAAGAGCACTACTTACATGAGGTGTTCTAGAGAGCACTACTTCCGTGAGGTGTTCTAGAGAGCACTACTTACCTGAGGTGTTCTAGAGAGCACTACTTACCTGAGGTGTTCTAAAGAGCACTACTTACCTGAGGTGTTCTAAAGAGCACTACTTACATGAGGTGTTCTAGAGAGCACTACTTACCTGAGGTGTTCTAAAGAGCACTACTTACCTGAGGTGTTCTAGAGAGCACTACTTACCTGAGGTGTTCTAAAGAGCACTACTTACCTGAGGTGTTCTAGAGAGCACTACTTACCTGAGGTGTTCTAAAGAGCACTACTTACCTGAGGTGTTCTAAAGAGCACTACTTACCTGAGGTGTTCTAAAGAGCACTACTTACCTGATGTGTTCTAAAGAGCACTACTTACCTGTGGTGTTCTAAAGAGCACTACTTACGTGAGGTGTTCTAAAGAGCACTACTTACCTGAGGTGTTCTAAAAAGTGTGGCTCAGTGTGCGCATATCTCATGCTCTACTTTACCTGTGTAGTGCGCGCATATTTTTTGGGATAATCCATTCTGAAATGTCAGCAACATATTACGATTTGTGCTAATTAAAATACATTATACTATTTCCAATTACCAATAGGCTATATGTGTTAATTAAAATACATTATACTATTTCCAATTACCAATAGGCTATATGTGTTAATTAAAATACATTATACTATTTCCAATTACCAATAGGCTATATGTGTTATTTAAAATACATTATACTATTTCCAATTACCAATAGGCTATATGTGTTAATTAAAATACATTATACTATTTCCAATTACCAATAGGCTATATGTGTTAATTAAAATACATTATACTATTTCCAATTACCAATAGGCTATATGTGTTAATTAAAATACATTATACTATTTCCAATTACCAATAGGCTATATGTGTTAATTAAAATACATTATACTATTTCCAATTACCAATAGGCTATATGTGTTAATTAAAATACATTATACTATTTCCAATTACCAATAGGCTATATGTGTTAATTAAAAAGCTAATTGTATCTCTCTTGCATCTTTATTATATCTCGTTTTGAGGAGTCTTTTTGATTGACGTATGGATCCATCCACCTGTCGTGTGAAGGTTTTTCCCATTCCTCCTCACATGGTGATAAAATGCTGTGTGTTAACAATATTTCCCAAAATGAATGGGACCATGTCCTGTAATTAGAGCCCTGGTCAAAAGGCCAAGGTGGTCCGCTATATATCAGTGGATTTATTTTATATATATAATGACAGTTGGGAGTATTAATGGTATTGTAAGCAATTTTACATTACTTTTCACAATGCAAATCGTTTATAGTAATAATACGCCTTTAATCTTTGCATTCACTGATAAAATTTGACTCAAAATTTGACCGGCAAAATATTTTATGTTTAAAATGGTGTCGAATGGTTGTCCTCAAGAGCCTTTGACAGTGATTTGGTGGCACCCGGAACGGAAAAGGTTGGGAACCGCTGGTCTAGACTAGAAGAGATGACTCTATATAGGGAATAGGGTTCCATTTCAGATGCAGCCGTTCTCCTCAAAGGAATTCAGTCTCATGAGCTTGGTGGGTGATACAGACAGAGACATTATCTCTGTTAGGTAGAGTACAATCTCACCTCTTGACTTCTACGTCCTCTGAACTTGCCTGCAATAGAAATGGTCATAATATTGGCTGATCTCTCGTCCATTGTTAATGGCATAGTGTTAGTAATGAATGTTTTGAGATTTTGAAAACAAATATTGCTTCTGATTCACAAACGATAACCTCCTGACTTCTACGTCCTCTGAACTTGCCTGCAATAGAAATGGTCATAATATTGGCTGATGTCTCGTCCATTGTTAATGGCATAGTGTTAGTAATGAATATTTTGAGATTTTGAAAACAAATATTGCTTCTGATTCACAAAAAGATAACCCTACTCCCCCCCCCCTCACTCTCTCTCTCTCTCTCTCTCTCTCTCTCTCTCTCTCTCTCTCAATTCAATACCATTCAAAGGGCTTTATTGGCATGGGAAACGTATGTTAACATTGCCAAAGCAAGTGAAGTAGATAATAAACAAAAGTGAAATAAACAATAAATATTAACAGTAAACATTACACTCAGAAGTTCCAAAAGAATAAAGACATTTCAAATGTCATATTATGTACAGTGGGGAAAAAAGTATTTAGTCAGCCACCAATTGTGCAAGTTCTCCCACTTAAAAAGATGAAAGAGGCCTGTAATTTTCATCAAAGGTACACGTCAACTATGACAGACAAAATGAGAAAAGAAAATTCCAGAAAATCACATTGTATGATTTTTTATGAATTTATTTGCAAATTATGGTGGAAAATAAGTATTTGGTCAATAACAAAAGTTTCTCAATACTTTGTTATATACCCTTTGTTGGCAATGACACAGGTCAAACGTTTTCTGTAAGTCTTCACAAGGTTTTCACACACTGTTGCTGGTATTTTGGCCCATTCCTCCATGCAGATCTCCTCTAGAGCAGTGATGTTTTGGGGCTGTCGCTGGGCAACACAGACTTTCAACTCCCTCCAAAGATTTTCTATGGGGTTGAGATCTGGAGACTGGCTAGGCCACTCCAGGACCTTGAAATGCTTCTTACGAAGCCACTCCTTCGTTGCCCTGGCGGTGTGTTTGGGATCATTGTCATGCTGAAAGACCCAGCCACGTTTCATCTTCAATGCCCTTGCTGATGGAAGGAGGTTTTCACTCAAAATCTCACGATACATGGCCCCATTCATTCTTTCCTTTACACGGATCAGTCGTCCTGGTCCCTTTGCAGAAAAACAGCCCCAAAGCATGATGTTTCCACCCCCATGCTTCACAGTAGGTATGGTGTTCTTTGGATGCAACTCAGCATTTTTTGTCCTCCAAACACGACGAGTTGAGTTTTTACCAAAAAGTTCTATTTTGGTTTCATCTGACCATATGACATTCTCCCAATCCTCTTCTTGATCATCCAAATGCACTCTAGCAAACTTCAGACGGGCCTGGACATGTACTGGCTTAAGCAGGGGGACACGTCTGCCACTGCAGGATTTGAGTCCCTGGCGGCGTAGTGTGTTACTGATGGTAGGCTTTGTTACTTTGGTCCCAGCTCTCTGCAGGTCATTCACTAGGTCCCCCCGTGTGGTTCTGGGATTTTTGCTCACCGTTCTTGTGATCATTTTGACCCCACGGGGTGAGATCTTGCGTGGAGCCCCAGATCGAGGGAGATTATCAGTGGTCTTGTATGTCTTCCATTTCCTAATAATTGCTCCCACAGTTGATTTCTTCAAACCAAGCTGCTTACCTATTGCAGATTCAGTCTTCCCAGCCTGGTGCAGGTCTACAATTTTGTTTCTGGTGTCCTTTGACAGCTCTTTGGTCTTGGCCATAGTGGAGTTTGGAGTGTGACTGTTTGAGGTTGTGGACAGGTGTCTTTTATACTGATAACAAGTTCAAACAGGTGCCATTAATACAGGTAACGAGTGGAGGACAGAGGAGCCTCTTAAAGAAGAAGTTACAGGTCTGTGAGAGCCAGAAATCTTGCTTGTTTGTAGGTGACCAAATACTTATTTTCCACCATAATTTGCAAATAAATTCATTAAAAATCCTACAATGTGATTTTCTGGATTTTTTTCCCTCTATTTGTCTGTCATAGTTGACGTGTACCTATGATGAAAATTACAGGCCTCTCTCATCTTTTTAAGTGGGAGAACTTGCACAATTGGTGGCTGACTAAATAGTTTTTTCCCCCACTGTATATATACAGTGTTGTAATGATGTGCAAATAGTTAATGTACAAAAGGGAAAATAAATACACATAAATATAGGTTGTATGTACAATGGTGTTTGTTCTTCACTGGTTGCCCTTTTCTTGTGGCAACAGGTCACAAATCTTGCTGCTGTGATTGCACACTGTGGTATTTCACCCAATAGATATGGGAGTTTATCAAAATTGGATTTATTTTTGAAATCTTTGTGGGTCTGTGTAATCTGAGGAAAATATATGTCTCTAATATGGTCATACATTTAGCAGGAGGTTAGGAAGTGCAGCTCAGTTTCCACCTCATTTTGTAGGCAGTGTGCACATAGCCTGCCTTCTGTTGAGAGCCAGGTCTGCCTTCGGCGGCCTTTCTCAATAGCAAGGCTATGCTCACTGAGTCTGTACATAGTCAAAGATTCCCTTAATTTTGGGTCAGTCACAGTGGTCAGGTATTCTGCCACTGTGTACTCTCTGTTTAGGGCCAAATAGCATTCTAGTTTGCTTAGTTTTTTGTTGATTCTTTCCAATGTGTCAAGCAATTATCTTTTTGTTTTCTCATGATTTGGTTGGGTCTAATTGTGTTGCTGTCCTGGGGCTCTGTGGGGTCTGTTTGTGTTTGTGAAAAGAGCCCCAGGACCAGCTTGCTTAGGGGACTCTTCTCCAGGTTCATCTCTCTGTAGGTTATGTCTTTGTTATGGATTGCGTCCTACCTGACCGGTCGCTCCTACCAAGTGGCGTGGCGAGAAGCTGTCTCCGCACCACGTGCTCTCACCACTGGTGTCCCCCAGGGCTCAGTTCTAGGCCCTCTCCTATTCTCCCTATACACCAAGTCACTTGGCTCTGTCATATCCTCACATGGCCTCTCCTATCATCGCTACGCTGACGATACACAACTAATCTTCTCCTTTCCCCCTTCTGATAACCAGGTGGCGAATCGCATCTCTGCATGTCTGGCCGACATATCAGTATGGATGACGGATCACCACCTCAAGCTGAACCCTGGCAAGACGGAGCTGCTCTTCCTCCCGGGGAAGGACTGCCCGTTCCATGATCTCGCCATCACGGTTGACAACTCTGTTGTGTCCTCCTCCCAGAGTGCGAAGAGCCTTGGCGTGACCCTGGACAACACCCTGTCGTTCTCCGCTAACATCAAGGCGGTGACCCGATCCTGCAGGTTCATGCTCTACAACATTCGGAGAGTACGACCCTGCCTTACACAGGAAGCGGCACAGGTTCTAATCCAGGCACTTGTCATCTCCCGTCTGGATTACTGCAACTCGCTGTTGGCTGGGCTCCCTGCCTGTGCCATTAAACCCCTACAACTCATCCAGAATGCCGCAGCCCGTCTGGTGTTCAACCTTCCCAAGTTCTCTCACGTCACCCCCCTCCTCCGCACACTCCACTGGCTTCCAGTTGAAGCTCGCATTCGTTACAAGACCATGGTGCTTGCCTATGGAGCAGTGAGGGGAACGGCACCTCCGTACCTTCAGGCTCTGATCAGTCCCTACACCCAAACGAGGGCATTGCGTTCATCCACCTCTGGCCTGCTGGCTCCCCTTCCTCTGCGGAAGCATAGTTCCCGCTCAGCCCAGTCAAAACTGTTCGCTGCTCTGGCACCCCAATGGTGGAACAAGCTCCCTCACGACGCCAGGACAGCGGAGTCACTCACCACCTTCCGGAGACATTTGAAACCCCACCTCTTTAAGGAACACCTGGGATAGGATAAAGTAATCCTTCTACCCCCCCAAAATTTTTTTAAAAAAAAATGTATAATTGTAAAGTGGTTATCCCACTGGCTATAGGGTGAATGCACCAATTTGTAGTCGCTCTGGATAAGAGCGTCTGCTAAATGACGTAAATGTGCCCTTGAGCAAGGCACTTAACCCTAATTGCTCCTGTAAGTCGCTCTGGATAAGAGCGTCTGCTAAATGACTAAAATGTAAATGTAAATGTTATGGAAGGTTTGGGAATCGTTTCCTTTTAGGAGGTTGTAGAATTTAACGGCTCTTTTCTGCATTTTGAGAATTAGCGGGTATCGGCTAATTGTGCCCTGCATGCATTATTTGGTGTTTTCAAATCAAATCAAATCAAATTTTATTGGTCACATGCGCCGAATACAACAGGTGCAGACATTACAGTGAAATGCTTACTTACAGCCCTTAACCAACAGTGCATTTATTTTAAACAAAAAAAGTAAGAATAAAACAACAACAAAAAAAGTGTTGAGAAAAAAAAGAGCAGAAGTAAAATAAAGTGACAGTAGGGAGGCTATATATACAGGGGGGTACCGTTGCAGAGTCAATGTGCGGGGGCACCGGCTAGTTGAGGTAGTTGAGGTAATATGTACATGTGGGTAGAGTTAAAGTGACTATGCATAAGTACTTACTTAACAGAGTAGCAGCAGCGTAAAAAGGATGGGGTGGGGGGGGCAGTGCAAATAGTCCGGGTAGCCATGATTAGCTGTTCAGGAGTCTTATGGCTTGGGGGTAGAAGCTGTTGAGAAGTCTTTTGGACCTAGACTTGGCACTCCGGTACCGCTTGCCGTGCGGTAGCAGAGAGAACAGTCTATGACTAGGGTGGCTGGAGTCTTTGACAATTTTGAGGGCCTTCCTCTGACACCGCCTGGTATAGAGGTCCTGGATGGCAGGGAGCTTTGCCCCAGTGATGTACTGGGCCATACGCACTACCCTCTGTAGTGCCTTGCGGTCAGAGGCCAAGCAGTTGCCATACCAGGCGGTGATGCAACCAGTCAGGATGCTCTCGATGGTGCAGCTGTAGAATTTTTTGAGGATCTGAGGACCCATGCCAAATCTTTTTAGTCTCCTGAGGGGGAATAGGCTTTGTCGTGCCCTCTTCACGACTGTCTTGGTGTGTTTGGACCATGATAGTTCGTTGGTGATGTGGACACCAAGGAACTTGAAGCTCTCAACCTGTTCCACTACAGCCCCGTCAATGAGAATGGGGGCGTGCTCAGTCCTCTTTTTTTTCCTGTAGTCCACAATCATCTCCTTTGTCTTGGTCACGTTGAGGGAGAGGTTGTTGTCCTGGCACCACACGGCCAGATCTCTGACCTCCTCCCTATAGGCTGTCTCATCGTTGTCGGTGATCAGGCCTACCACTGTTGTGTCGTCGGCAAACTTAATGATGGTGTTGGAGTCGTGCCTGGCCATGCAGTCATGGGTGAACAGAGAGTACAGGAGGGGACTGAGCACGCACCCCTGAGGGGCCCCCGTGTTGAGGATCAGTTTGGCAGATGTGTTGTTACCTACCCTTACCACCTGGGGGCGGCCCGTCAGGAAGTCCAGGATCCAGTTGCAGAGGGAGGTGTTTAGTCCCAGGATCCTTAGCTTAGTGATGAGCTTAGAGGGCACTATGGTGTTGAATGCTGAGCTGTAGTCAATGAACAGCATTCTCACGTAGGTGTTCCTCTTGTCCAGGTGGGAAAGGGCAGTGTGGAGTGCGATAGAGATTGCATCATCTGTGGATCTGTTGGGGCGGTATGCAAATTGGAGTGGGTCTAGGGTTTCTGGGATTATGCTGTTGATGTGAGCCATGACCAGTCTTTCAAAGCACTTCATGGCTACAGACGTCAGTGCTACGGGTCGGTAGTCATTTAGGCAGGTTATCTTAGAGTTCTTGGGCACGGGGACTACGGTTAGTAAAGCTGGTGACGACGAATGAATCATTGCCCTTTATGGTTGTAAACAGAGGATATTTTTACAGACTTCTGCATGCAGAGTCTCAATTTGGTGTTTGTCCCATTTTGTGAATTCTTGGTTGGTGAGCGGACCCCAGACCTCACAACCATAAAGGGCAATGATTCATTCGTCGTCACCAGCTTTACTAACCACTGCCGCCCCAATCATCATCACAATTGTCTCGTCTTGTCAATCACACACACCTGGTTCCTATCCCCTAATTACTCTGTGTATAAGTGTTCCCTCTGCCCCCTTGTCCTTGTGGGGGATTGTTAATTGTGAGAGTAATGTAGCTCGGTGGAGCTGCTCATAACATTGTGTTGCCAGGGTAGATTTTCCCCCTGTGCCTATGTATTATTGGATTCCGTTACAGTGTAATTGCCAGGGATGTTGGTTTCCCCTGTGCCTGTTTCGTTGATCGCTATTGGAGCGCATTTGTGTGTCAACGAAGGAATAAACTCTGTATTCGGTGATTACCCTCCTGCGCCTGACTCCTTTCACCACACTCACCACAGTCACAACACAACTGAATGGCTCAAACGCATTAAGAAGGAAAGAAATTCCAACTGTATATATATACTACCACTCAAAAGCTTGGACACACCTACTCATTCATGGGTTTTTCTTTATTTTTACTATTTTATACATTGTAGAATAATAGTGAAGACATCAAAACTATGAAATAACACATATGGAATCATGTAGTAACCAAAAAAGTGTTAAACAAATCAAAATATATTTTATATTTGAGATTCTTCAAAGTAGCCACCCTTTGCCTTGATGACAGCTTTGCACACTCTTGGCATTCTCTTAACCAGCTTCATGAGGTAGTCACCTGGAATGCACTCTATGGAATTTGGGGCCATGTGGGCATAACCATTGAGTTTGAGGGCTCTAGGGCAGTCATACTCAAATGGTGGACCGTGGTCAGTGTCCGTACCCAGCAAAGGGTCAATACGGACCGAACAGCACCAAACAATATTAATTTAGTAAATTAATTTCAGACAGCTTTCAAACATGATCGACCGGGCAGCCTCTCTGTCTCTAGCAGTGGTGAAGAAACCCCAGGATGGCTTTTTCAAAGAAAATTCAAGTTGATAGCGAAAATTGCATTTTCAAAGACAGTGTACGCATTCAAAACCAATGTGACTGATTGGCTCAGAGTCAGTAGCGCTTGTAAAACATTGCCAATATGAAACGCCACTATGACACAAAAACACAGTCATTTGGAGCAAACGTATCCCCAAAACACAGAGGTGAGAACGAGAACATCAATCAGCTCAAAGCCCAATATGAGGTTCACCAAAGTTCTGGTGCATTCCCTGACAGCCCAAGAATGTGCAAAGGAGTGCTCACTGAGAATAGCTTGAGTTTTGGGAAAAAGGCAAAAGGCCATTTACTGAGTGAAGTTGGGAAATCGCAAAAATACATTATATGAGTGGAGTTGCTGAGACCTTGATGGTAAATGATGATAAACGAAAAAGATGGTAAACAAAAAACACAGATCCCACTGTCAGATCCCACTGTCAGATCCCACTGTCAGATCCCACAGCAATGAGAAGAACTGAAATATTAGCTGAAGATGTGATTTCACAACTTGATGAGGCCATTCAGAATGCACCACGCATTTCTTTAGCTGTGGATGAATCAACAGATACCACCGACAATGCCCAGCTTCTGGTATTTGTGACATTTTATGACAAAACTAAAAAGGAGTTCTGTGAGGACGTGTTGGGGTGTAACAACTCTTGGAGCGCACACACGAGGAGAGGACATTCATGAGGCCATCAAAGGCGATGCTGACAAAAAAGGGGGATAGATCTGAAGTCAGTGGTCTCCATCACCACAGATGGAGCTCCAGAAAAGGGGGATAGATCTGAAGTCAGTGGTCTCCATCACCACAGATGGAGCTCCAGCCATGATAGGAAGAGGGAGGGGACTGGTTGCACGTTTTGAAAGACAACCACACTGACCTGACATCATGGAGCTCCAGCCATGATAGGAAGAGGGAGGGGACTGGTTGCACGTTTTGAAAGACGACCACCCTGACCTGACATCATGGAGCTCCAGCCATGATAGGAAGAGGGAGGGGACTGGTTCCACGTTTTGAAAGACGACCACCCTGACCTGACATCTTGCCACTGCATCATCCACTGTGTGCCAGTCTAGGAGAAGTGTACGCTAAGGTCATGACAACAATGATGAAACCGATCAACTTTTTGAGAGCATCATCATCCCTACAGCATGGTCTGCTAAGAGGCTTTCTGACAGAGGTTAATGCCAGCTATGATGACTTATTGCTGCACAACAATGTCATATGACTCAGCAAAGGCAGGGTTTTGGAGCGCTTTTGGGCCATTCGGGAGGAGATCAAATCTTTCCTATCAGAGCAAGAGAGTTAAAAGGCAACTCAGTTTACAGAGTTTTTGGAAGACGTGGAGAAAATGCAAACAGCTGCATTTTTTGGCAGACATTACATCACATCTTAATGAGCTCAATGTTAAGCTGCAGGGACAGAACAACACAGTGTGTGATTTGATAACAGCATTCCAGAGGAAATTGGAGATTTTCAAGACTGATCTCCAGTGAGAACTTGTCCACTTCCCCGAACTTTTGGAGCAAACCCAGGGAGAGAAAGATGTTCCTCACCACGGTGATTTTCATACAGAAGCTGACGGGTAAACTCCAAGGCTCGCTTTGACGACTTTGCCTCTTGGAAGACAACTGCTGCTGTTAATACAGAACCCCTTCTTGGTCACAAATGTCACAGAGTTTTCAGGAGGAAGCAAAACAGACCTTCAGATGGGTAAATGTTGCATCACTACAAATGGAGTTGATTTGAACTGCAACAAAATGTGGCTTTTAAAAGAGCAGGTTGGTGATTTGTGACCCTG
Source organism: Coregonus lavaretus (assembly GCF_964263955.1). Classification (NCBI taxonomy): domain Eukaryota; kingdom Metazoa; phylum Chordata; class Actinopteri; order Salmoniformes; family Salmonidae; genus Coregonus; species Coregonus lavaretus. The sequence continues at coordinate 3,206,338 of NC_140009.1, read as the reverse complement.
TCCGTTTCTTGGTGATTTGTGACCCTGTCCGTTTCTTGGTGATTTGTGACCCTGTCCGTTTCTTGGTGATTTGTGACCCTGTCCGTTTCTGGTGGAAAGATGGTGCCTGCAGCTGGTTTCCCTGTTCTTAACAAAACGCCACTACACATCCTGACCACGTTTGGTTCCACATACTGCTGTGAATCAGCCTTCTCCACAAAGAACATTATTAAAACCGAATACCGCACCAGGCTCACCAATGAACACCTGCACCAGTGTCTTAGAATTGCACTCACACCATTTTTGACCAAGTTCAAAGTATTGGCAGGAGAGGAAAAGTGTGATTTCTCTCATTAGTCATTGATGCAAGGCCCAGAGTGACTTGAGCATGCATGGAACACAGTCTGTGATGCAAGGCCCAGAGTGACTTGAGCATGCATGGAACACAGTCTGTGCACTCAGATGTTATTTTCTATTGGACTCTCCTTTGTTCTCCATAAAATGTGCACTTTAGTTTATTATTAGTATTTATTCAATTAAGGGAAATGCAAGGCCCATGTACATTGGCTCAGTGACTTTTTTTGCATACAGATTACAATGCAACCACTTTTGTTCTTCAGCAATGTTGTCACAAATGTGCAATTTAGTATATTTTTGTAAAAAGAGAAAACATTCATTTTTTTAAATGTTGTACTAATGTTGTACTCATTCCTTAAATGTCTTTGAAGCAGTATGACAAATAGTAATAGCCTACTTCCTATTGCAGTACAGCCTGTACAATGGACATTTTCACAGTCAAAATAAAGAAGTTATTTGTAATTCATTCAAATGTATCTGATTGGTCTCATTTAATGTATTTAACAGCAGTCCTGAAAACATTTGATATAAAAATCATGTATCCCAAATCATAATATGGACCATGGTAAGTTTGATACTATGCTGTGCTAGAGCACCGATAAATGACAATATCTAATCTATCAGGACCTTTCCCACTTAGGACATTTGTGTGACTGGACCTTCTCAAATTGTATTTGAATACTCCTGCCCTAGAGCCTTCACACTGAATGGTTATGCCCACATGCCACCCTGGTCCCTAGAGCAGGGGTATTCAAATACAATTTGAAAAAGTCCAGACAGACAAAGGACCTGATAGAATAATATTGTCATTGATCGGTGAACTAGTACAGCCTAGTAACACATTACAGCCTAGTAACACATTACAGCCTAGTAACACACTACAGCCTAGTAACACATTACAGCCTAGTAACACATTACAGCCTAGTAACACATTACAGCCTAGTAACACACTACAGCCTAGTAACACATTACAGCCTAGTAACACATTACAGCCTAGTAACACATTACAGCCTAGTAACACATTACAGCCTAGTAACACATTACAGCCTAGTAACACATTACAGCCTAGTAACACAGTACAGCCTAGTAACACATTACAGCCTAGTAACACATTACAGCCTAGTAACACATTACAGCCTAGTAACACATTACAGCCTAGTAACACATTACAGCCTAGTAACACATTACAGCCTAGTAACACATTACAGCCTAGTAACACAGTACAGCCTAGTAACACATTACAGCCTAGTAACACATTACAGCCTAGTAACACATTACAGCCTAGTAACACATTACAGCCTAGTAACACATTACAGCCTAGTAACACATTACAGCCTAGTAACACATTACAGCCTAGTAACCACATTACAGCCTAGTAACACATTACAGCCTAGTAACACATTACAGCCTAGTAACACATTACAGCCTAGTAACACATTGTCACGCCCTGGCTCTGGGGACTCTAGTATGTTGAGCCAGGGTGTGAGTTTTCATGTGTGTTGGTTCTAGTTGTTGTATATCTATGTTGGCCAGGGTGGCTCCCAATCGGAGACGGCTGTTGCTCGTTGTCTCTGATTGGGAGTCATACTTAGGTAGCCGTTAGGCATTCATTCATTGTGGTTTCTTGTTCCGTGTTGGTTTGTGTATGTAACCAGGGACGTCACATTTTCGTTTTGTTGTTTTGATCGTGTGATCATTATATAAATAAATATGTTCGCATTCAACGCTGCGCCTTGGTCCTCCTCTCTCACCGACGATCGTGACAGAAGAAACCACCAAGAATGGACCAAGCAGCGTGTCCAGGAGCCATCACCAGGGAGATCTCTAGCAGATCTCCTTCGCCTCCTCGACTGGGTCAAGCCGGGTGAGGAAGAGAAGGGCTTGACATGGAAGCAGAAGGGCGAAAGGCTGGCGAGGGACATGGAGACCTGGTCCACGGGTAGGAGAGACGCCCAGAATTTTTTTAGGGGGGGGCTAACGCCGTGGACGACGGGCCAGCAGGAGACCGCGGCAGAGCGGCCCAGCGGGTTGGCAGAGGAGGCCGCCAGGTTACGGGGGCCACTGGTCGAAGAGGGGATGGAAGGTGTAGAGGCACGGCGAGAGGTACTGGGGTGTGTTACCAGTCCGGTCCGGCCCATTTCAGATCCCTGCGTAGGACCAGTGGTGTGTGTCCCCAGTACGGTCCGGCCTGTTCCTGCTCCCCGTACCAGGCCAATGGTGTGCGTCGTCAGCCCGGCTCGGCCCATTCCTGCTCCCCGCACCAAGTCAGTGGTGCGCTTCGTCAGCCCGGCTCGGCCCGTTCCTGCTCCCCGCACCAAGTCAGTGGTGCGCTTCGTCAGCCCGGCTCGGCCTGTTCCTGCTCCCCGCACCAAGTCAGTGGTGCGCTTCGTCAGCCCGGCTCGGCCCGTTCCTGCTCCCCGCACCAAGTCAGTGGTGCGCTTCGTCAGCCCGGCTCGGCCCGTTCCTTCTCCCCGCACCAAGTCAGTGGTGCGCTTCGTCAGCCCGGCTCGGCCCGTTCCTGCTCCCCGCACCAAGTCAGTGGTGCGCTTCGTCAGCCCGGCTCGGCCCGTTCCTTCTCCCCGCACCAAGTCAGTGTTGCGCTTCGTCAGCCCGGCTCGGCCCGTTCCTGCTCCCCGCACCAAGTCAGTGGTGCGTTTCGTCAGCCCGGTTCGGCCCGCTCCTGCTCCCCGCACCAAGTCAGGGGTGCGTTTCGTCAGCCCGGCTCGGGCCGTTCATGCTCCCCACACCAAGCCAGTGGTGTGCGTCGTCAGTCCGGCACAGCCCGTGCCTGTTCCACTGGTGCCTGGTTCAGCACGGGTCAGCTGCTTCACGCCGGAGCTAGAGCAATCCGCTCCACCAGTGTGCAGTCCAGCTCCGGTCAGCAGGGCCAGACCGGACCAGGGGTACTTTGGGGGGTTAGAGAGCGAGTGGGGATCATGCCCGGAGCCGGATCCGCCGCCAAGGCGGAGTGCCCACCCGGTCCCTCCCCTGTGGTATTTGGTTGGCGCGGTCGGAGTCCGCGCCTTTAGGGGGGGGTACTGTCACGCCCTGGCTCTGGGGACTCTAGTATGTTGAGCCAGGGTGTGAGTTTTCATGTGTGTTGGTTCTAGTTGTTGTATATCTATGTTGGCCAGGGTGGCTCCCAATCGGAGACGGCTGTAGCTCGTTGTCTCTGATTGGGAGTCATACTTAGGTAGCCGTTAGGCATTCATTCATTGTGGTTTCTTGTTCCGTGTTGGTTTGTGTATGTAACCAGGGACGTCACGTTTTCGTTTTGTTGTTTTGATCGTGTGATCATTATATAAATAAATATGTTCGCATTCAACGCTGCGCCTTGGTCCTCCTCTCTCACCGACGATCGTGACACACATTTACCATTATATCAGACAGACACACTATCCTGGAAGATATTATATCAGACAGACACATCAGACAGACACAGACAGACTCATTATCCTGAAAGAGATTATATCAGACAGACACAGACAGACTCATTATCCTGGAAGAGATTATATCAGACAGACTCACTATCCTGGAAGAGATTATATCAGACAGACTCACTATCCTGGAAGAGATTATATCAGACAGACTCACTATCCTGGAAGAGATTATATCAGACAGACTCACTATCCTGGAAGAGATTATATCAGACAGACTCACTATCCTGGAAGAGATTATATCAGACAGACTCACTATCCTGGAAGATATTATATCAGACAGACTCACTATCCTGGAAGATATTATATCAGACAGACTCACTATCCTGGAAGATATTATATCAGACAGACTCACTATCCTGGAAGATATGATATCAGAATGACTCACTATCCTGGAAGAGATTATATCAGACAGACACAGACAGACTCATTATCCTGGAAGAGATTATATCAGACAGATTTACTATCCTGGAAAATATGATATCAGACAGACTCACTATCCTGGAAGAGGTTATTTCAGACAGACTCTGTAACACTCTGGCTCCAGGGACTCTGATTGTTGAGCCAGGGTTGTTATTTTCATTTAGGGTGTCTTTTGTTTTGGTGTTGTATTTCTAGGTTTGCCTTTCTGTTGGTTGTATTTCTAGGTGTCATTGACTCCCAATCGGAGGTAACGAGTGTCAGCTGTTCGGCTCGTTATCTCTGATTGGGAGCCATATTTATTTCTGTATGTTTTCCTGTGGGGTTGTGGGTTTTTGTTTCCGTTACGGTGAGTGCACCGTGGAACTTCATTGATCGTGGTTTATTGTTTTGTCGTGCTTTTTACTTAATAAAGTCTACGATGTTCACTCAACACGCTGCGCGTTGGTCTCATCCTTCACACGATCGTGACAGAAAAACCCACCATACCAAGACCAAGCAGCGTGTACAGGAGCAAAGAGACTGGACATGGGTGGAGGCGCCGGGTAAGGAGATCGAGAGGCTGGCGATGGCCCAGGTGGGCAAATCGTGGTCCTGGGAGGACATGCTCGGGGGCAAGGGACCTTGGGGGAAGATCAAGGCCCTGGCAAGAGAGGAGCATCGGCGGCAGCAGGTTTTTCGTCGGAAGGACGAGAGGCAACCCCAAGAAATTTTTGGGGGGGGGCACATGGCTTGGGCAGCTGGGCAGCAGGAGGCTGCCACAGGGAGTATAGGTGAGAGGGCTAACGGAGTACGGGAGCCATTGGCGAGAAGAGGCAGGGATGTGTGTGTGGCACGGCGTGAAGGACTGAGGTGTGTTGCCAGTCCGGTCCGGCCCGTTCCTGATCCTCGGTTGAAGCCAGTGGTGTGTGTTCCCGGTATGGACCGGCCTGTTCCTACTCCACGCACCAGGGATACGGTGCGCTTCGCCAGCCCGGCCCGGCCTGTTCCGGCCACTCGCACCAGGGATACGGTGTGCGTCGCCAGCTCAGCCCTGCCTGTTCCTACTCCACGCACCAGGGATACGGGGTGCGTCGCCAGCTCAGCCCTGCCTGTTCCTACTCCACGCACCAGGGATACGGTGCGCTTCGCCAGCTCAGCCCGGCCTGTTCCTACTCCACGCACCAGGGATACGGTGCGCGTCGCCAGCCCGGCTCGGCCTGTTCCGGCCACTCGCACCAGGGATACGGTGCGCGTCGCCAGCCCAGCCCGGCCTGTTCCTACTCCACGCACCAGGGAGACGGTGCGCTTCGCCAGCCCGGCTCGGCCTGTTCCGGCCACTCGCACCAGGGAGACGGTGCGCGTCGCCAGCCCAGCCCGGCCTGTTCCTGCTCTCCGCACTAGGCGTGAGGTGAGTCCCCAGGGTCCAGCATGCCCTGTTCCGGCTCCCCGCACTAGGCGTTATGGGAGTCCCCAGGGTCCAGCATGCCCTGTTCCGACTCCCCGCACTAGCCCTGAGATGCGTGTCCTCAGCCCGGTACCTCCAGTTCCGGCACCACGCATCAGGCCTACGGTGCGTCCCCAGGGCCAAGCATGCCCTGTTGCTTCTCCCCGCACTAGCCCTGTGAGGCGTGTCCTCAGCCCGGTACCTCCAGTTCCGGCACCACGCAACAGGCCTACGGTGCGCCTCAGACGGCCAGAGTCTGCCGTCTGCCCAACGGGGCCTGAACTGTCCGTCTGCCCAACGCCGTCTGAACGGCCCGTCTGCCTTACGCCGTCTGAACTGCCCGTCTGTCCAACGCCGTCTGAACTGCCCGTCTGCCCAACGCCGTTTGAACTGCCCGTCTGCCCAACGGCGCCTGAACTGCCTGTCGGCCCAACGCCGTCTGAACTGTCCGTCTGCCCAACGCCGTCTGAACTACCCGTCTGTACAGAGCCTACAAAGCCGCCCGTCTGCCATGAGCCTTCAGAGCCGTCCGCCAGATCGGAGCCGCTAGAGCTCTCCGCCAGACAGGATCAGCCAGAGCCTTCCGCCAGACAGGATCAGCCAGAGCCTTCCGCCAGACAGGATAAGCCAGAGCCTTCCGCCAGACAGGATCAGCCAGAGCCTTCTGTCAGACAGGATCAGCCAGAGCCTTCCGCCAGACAGGAGCAGCCAGAGCCTTCCGTCAGACCGGATCAGCCAGAGCCTTCCGCCAGACGGGATCAGCCAGAGCCTTCCGCCTGCCATGAGCAGCCAGATCCGTCAGCCAGCCATGAGCAGCAGGATCCGCCAGAGCCAGCCAGCCAGGATCCGCCATTCAGTCCGGAGCTGCCCCTCAGTCCGGTGCTGCCACTTAGTCAGGTACTGTTCCTTAGCCTGGTGCTGGTCCTTATCCCGGTGCTGGCTCTTAGCCCGGTGCTGCCCCTTAGCCCGGTGCTGCCCCTTATCCCGGTGCTGGTCCTTAGTCCGGTGCTGCCCCTTAGTCCGGTGCCGCCCCTTAACCCAGTGGGGTGTAGTTGGGGGGTGGTAATGTGTAGGAGGCTAAGTAAGTGGGTAATGACTATGGTGGGGTGGGGACCACGACCTGGGCCAGAGCCGCCACCTGGACAGACGCCCACCCAGACCCTCCCCTAGACGGTATGCTGGTGCGCCCGGAGTGCGCACCTTTAGGGGGGGGTACTGTAACACTCTGGCTCCAGGGACTCTGATTGTTGAGCCAGGGTTGTTATTTTCATTTAGGGTGTCTTTTGTTTTGGTGTTGTATTTCTAGGTTTGCCTTTCTGTTGGTTGTATTTCTAGGTGTCATTGACTCCCAATCGGAGGTAACGAGTGTCAGCTGTTCGGCTCGTTATCTCTGATTGGGAGCCATATTTATTTCTGTATGTTTTCCTGTGGGGTTGTGGGTTTTTGTTTCCGTTACGGTGAGTGCACCGTGGAACTTCATTGATCGTGGTTTATTGTTTTGTCGTGCTTTTTACTTAATAAAGTCTACGATGTTCACTCAACACGCTGCGCGTTGGTCTCATCCTTCACACGATCGTGACAGACTCACTATCTTGGAAGAGATTATATCAGACAGACACACTATTTGTCACGTTCGTTGAATGACGGGTCAGACCAAGGCGCAGCGTGATATATGTAGATGTTTATTAACTTATAAACACAACGACAAAACAACAACCGAAACGTGAAGTCCAAGGTAGAACACACAACATACCTTACACGGAACAAGATCCCACATCTACACAGTGCCAATAGGCTGCCTAAGTATGGTCCCCAATTAGAGACAACGAGCGACAGCTGCCTCTGATTGGGAACCACACCGGCCAACATAGATCTAGACATCCTAGAATACAACATAGAATATATACAACAAGGAATATACACACCCTGACTCAACATATAAGAGTCCCCTGAGTCAGGGCGTGACACTATCCTGGAAGAGATTTTTCAGACAGACTCACTATCCTGGAATATATTTTATCAGACAGGCTCACTATCTTGGAAGAGATTATATCAGACAGACTCACTATCCTGGAAGAGATTACAGTGGGGAAAAAAACGATTTAGTCAGCCACCAATTGTGCAAGTTCTCCCACTTAAAAAGATGAGAGAGGCCTGTAATTTTCATCATAGGTACATGTCAACTATGACAGACAAATTTAGAAAAAAAATCCAGAAAATCACATTGTAGGATTTTTAATGAATTTATTTGCAAATTATGGTGGAAAATAAGTATTTGGTCACCTACAAACAAGCAAGATTTCTGGCTCTCACAGACCTGTAACTTCTTCTTTAAGATGCTCCTCTGTCCTCCACTCTTAATGGCACCTGTTGAACTTGTTATCAGTATAAAATACACCTGTCCACAACCTCAAACAGTCACACTCCAAATTCCACTATGGCCAAGACCAAAGAGCTGTCAAAGGACACCAGAAACAAAATTGTAGACCTGCACCAGGCTGGGAAGACTGAATCTGCAATAGGTAAGCAGCTTGGTTTGAAGAAATCAACTGTGGGAGCAATTATTAGGAAATGGAAGACATACAAGACCACTGATAATCTCCCTCGATCTGGGGCTCCACGCAAGATCTCACCCCGTGGGGTCAAAATGATCACAAGAACGGTGAGCAAAAATCCCAGAACCACACGGGGGGACCTAGTGAATGACCTGCAGAGAGCTGGGACCAAAGTAACAAAGCCTAACATCAGTAACACACTACGCCGCCAGGGACTCAAATCCTGCAGTGCCAGACGTGTCCCCCTGCTTAAGCCAGTACATGTCCAGGCCCGTCTGAAGTTTGCTAGTGTGCATTTGGATGATCCAGAAGAGGATTGGGAGAATGTCATATGGTCAGATGAAACCAAAATATAACTTTTTGGTAAAAACTCAACTCGTCGTGTTTGGAGGACAAAGAATGCTGAGTTGCATCCAAAGAACACCATACCTACTGTGAAGCATGGGGTTGGAAACATCATGCTTTGGGGCTGTTTTTCTGCAAAGGGACCAGGACGACTGATCCGTGTAAAGGAAAGAATGAATGGGGTCATGTATCGTGAGATTTTGAGTGAAAACCTCCTTCCATCAGCAAGGGCATTGAATATGAAACGTGGCTGGGTCTTTAAGCATGACAATGATCCCAAACACACCGCCCGGGCAACGAAGGAGTGGATTCGTAAGAAGCATTTCAAGGTCCTGGAGAGGCCTAGCCAGTCTCCAGATCTCAACCCCATAGAAAATCTTTGGAGGGAGTTGAAAGTCCGTGTTGCCCAGCGACAGCCCTAAAACATCACTGCTCTAGAGGAGATCTGCATGGAGGAATGGGCCAAAATACCAGCAACAGTGTGTGAAAACCTTGTGAAGACTTACAGAAAACGTTTGACCTGTGTCATTGCCAACAAAGGGTATATAACAAAGTATTGAGAAACTTTTGTTATGGACCAAATACTTATTTTCCACCATAATTTGCAAATAAATTCATTAAAAATCCTACAATGTGATTTTCTGGATTTTCTTTTCTCATTTTGTCTGTCATAGTTGACGTGTACCTATGATGAAAATTACAGGCCTCTCTCATCTTTTTAAGTGGGAGAACATGCACAATTGGTGGCTGACTAAATACTTTTTTCCCCCACTGTATGTCATACAGACTCATTATTCTGGAAGAGGTTATGTCAGGCAGACTCACTATAATGGAAGAGATTAAATCAGACAGACACACTATCCTGGAAGAGATTATATCAGACAGACTCACTATCCTGGAAGAGGTTATTTCAGACAGGCTCACTATCTTGGAAGAGATCATATCAGACAGGCTCATTATCCTGGAAGACATTTTATCAGACAGACTCAGACAGACTCACTATCCTGGAAAAGTGATTATCTCAACAGTACACAGTATGGCTGCATTTATAGCTGTGGTAGTATGGCTGCATTTATAGCTGTGGTAGCATGGCTGCATTTATAGCTGTGGTAGCATGGCTGCATTTATAGCTGTGGTAGCATGGCTGCATTTATAGCTGTGGTAGCATGGCTGCATTTATAGCTGTGGTAGCATGGCTGCATTTATAGCTGTGGTAGCATGGCTGCATTTATAGCTGTGGTAGCATGGCTGCATTTATAGCTGTGGTAGCATGGCTGCATTTATAGCTGTGGTAGCATGGCTGTTGAAATCATTGAAAGCTTATAACTGTAATCACAATGTTACCATGGGGATATATTCAGTAGCCTAAATCCTCAAAATACATTGAATATGATAGTTGTAGATGACAAAGGTAGACAATAATGTGGTGGTCATTGAATCATTTCATTTCATTTGAGCTTGTGTTGTGAATATGAATAAAGGGACTTAATTAAATTATATTGACCTGTATACCTATGGGGAATCCTTTGAGTTTCATGGTAATTCTAATTAATTAGCCAGCGTTGAGTCTAACCTTTAAAATTGCACTTCTTTTAAAAGAGAGTGCATTCAGCATTGATTGGAATGTACTCGTACCATCTTACCGTAGTTGTAAGAAAAAATAACTAACTTTCTCCAGAAAACAACTTGTTGCCCTTCTAACCCGTCACAAATACCTTTCAAGGTATCAATAATTCCCTCCTTTCTGATAACAGAAAAGGTCTCCATGAAATCTGTCTGTAGGCCTACCTAAAACCTTGTTGGTCTGCCTTTATCATTTAGCCTATGTAAACATGGTCTCTCAACACGTTTTCAAACTGCTGTCACACTGCTGTCACACTGCTTTCACACTGCTTTCACACACGTTCAAGTTCATGTTGAGTGACTTTCATATTCGTCGAATTTTCATCATGTCTCTTCTACGAAAAAGAGGACAAATAACAACAGTCCAACGATATGCTTCTGCATCGTAGTAGCCCACAGGCCATTTATTTTGTATCTATCAGCAGCAGTACACATGTGGACCAACAGCGCCCCCTGCTGGCGTGGTCATATTATTACAGGAGAAAAGGTTCCTGCCAGGGTTAAGGAGAGCGGAACCATTGAGAGGTCCCTGCACAGGCAGGCCAGGGCTTATTTCCTGCACATACATACATATATATATTCATAAATAAGGTGACAGATGGGACACTATAGCGTTAGCTTTAGATAGACGGTTACAGTTAGGGTACATTTACCAAAATTCCCAGGTTTTCCAGATATTTCGGTTGGGAAATTGTTTAGTATCAGGAGGGAATAAACAGGAAACCTGGAAATCCTGGTTGGAGGATGCTGGTTGGAGGATGCTGGTTGGAGGATGCTGGTTGGAGGATGCTGGTTGGAAGATCACTGGTTGGAGGATGCTGGTTGGAGGATGCTGGTTGGAAGATCACTGGTTGGAGGATGCTGGTTGGAAGATCACTGGTTGGAGGATGCTGGTTGGAGGATGCTGGTTGGAAGATCACTGGTTGGAGGATGCTGGTTGGAAGATCACTGGTTGGAGGATGCTGGTTGGAGGATGCTGGTTGGAAGATCACTGGTTGGAGGATGCTGGTTGGGAGATCACTGGTTGGAGGATGCTGGTTGGAGGATGCTGGTTGGAAGATCACTGGTTGGAGGATGCTGGTTGGAAGATCACTGGTTGGAGGATGCTGGTTGGAAGATCACTGGTTGGAGGATGCTGGTTGGAAGATCACTGGTTGGAGGATGCTGGTTGGAAGATCACTGGTTGGAGGATGCTGGTTGGAAGATCACTGGTTGGAGGATGCTGGTTGGAAGATCACTGGTTGGAGGATGCTGGTTGGAAGATCACTGGTTGTAGGATGCTGGTTGGAAGATCACTGGTTGGAGGATGCTGGTTGGAAGATCACTGGTTGGAAGATCACTGGTTGGAGGATGCTGGTTGGAAGATCACTGGTTGGAGGATGCTGGTTGGAAGATCACTGGTTGGAGGATGCTGGTTGGAAGATCACTGGTTGGAAGATCACTGGTTGGAGGATGCTGGTTGGAAGATCACTGGTTGTAGGATGCTGGTTGGAAGATCACTGGTTGTAGGATGCTGGTTGGAAGATCACTGGTTGGAGGATGCTGGTTGGAAGATCACTGGTTGGAGGATGCTGGTTGGAAGATCACTGGTTGGAGGATGCTGGTTGGAAGATCACTGGTTGGAGGATGCTGGTTGGAAGATCACTGGTTGGAGGATGCTGGTTGGAAGATCACTGGTTGGAGGATGCTGGTTGGAAGATCACTGGTTGGAGGATGCTGGTTGGAAGATCACTGGTTGGGGGATGCTGGTTGGAAGATCACTGGTTGGAGGATGCTGGTTGGAAGATCACTGGTTGGAGGATGCTGGTTGGAAGATCACTGGTTGGAGGATGCTGGTTGGAAGATCACTGGTTGGAGGATGCTGGTTGGAAGATCCTGGTTGGAGGATGCTGGTTGGAAGATCCTGGTTGGAGGATGCTGTTTGGAGGATGCTGGTTGGAGGATCCTGGTTGGAGGATGCTGGTTGGAGGATCCTGGTTGGGGGATCCCGGTTGGAGGATTTCAGATTTCATGTATATTCCCTCCTGATACTCTGAATTTCCCAACCACAAAATATTTGGAAAACCTGGACATTTTGGGGAAATTGTTTTGCAAGCCAAGTTACAGAGCATTATGGGTACTGTAGTAGATCATTGCTACAATACCTAGGAGAAACAGTGCCACTGTGACCCCTTGCGACCCCAAGGCTTTTCAACATATGTCCCTGACATAAAGGTCCTCATCAGCTTTCACCACGGTGATGTTACCATGGGATTTTCTCGTCCCCACTGTCACACCGAGCCAGAGCAGAGGAAGTCCAGTCTCAAAGCCTCAGGAGGCAGCCCAAGTATAGCCTCTTGACCCAGCGGTTTGCGTAGTCCTCCTCCCTCACCGGGTCCAGCACCAGCCTGTCTAGCCTGGGGGAGATGTTCTGTTGTTGTTGTTGTTGTTTTTCATGTTTGTACGCTACCTAAACCTTATTTTTTTTGCACTGTACATGTTATTATTTATGCAATTAACTGTAATGTGATGTAATTGTTTCTTCTTATTTTCCACAGGCAAATAAATACATATTAAAATAATAATAATAATAATAATTAACCTGTTGGCATCCCAGTACAAAGTCATCTGAGGTCACCACCCTCAGGGTATAGCGCCAGGACACCTGGAAAGAGAAGCGACCCATGGCCTCCATCACCTCACCCAGACAGTCCAGCTCCACCCGCTGACCAGCCAGCGCCGTAACGGAGGAAGAGGAGGAGGGGGAGGAGGAGGAGGAGGAGGAGGAGGAGGAGGAGGAGGAGGAGGAGGAGAAGAAAGGTGAGGGTAGAGGTGGAGCGGAAGGGGAGAAGAATAATAAATAATTTAAGGGCAGAACCACAGGAGATAGCATCTACTATACTGATGAAAGCCTCTGGTTACCGATTAAACCCTCTGGAGAGTGATGAAACCCTCTGGAGACTGATGAAACCCTCTGGAGACGGATGAAACCCTCTGGAGACTGATGAAACCCTCTGGTTACTGATGAAACCCTCTGGAGACTGATGAAACCCTCTGGTTACTGATGAAACCCTCTGGAGACTGATGAAACCCTCTGGAGACTGATGAAACCCTCTGGTTACTGATGAAACCCTCTGGAGACTGATGAAACCCTCTGGAGACTGATGAAACCCTCTGGTTACTGATGAAACCCTCTGGTTACTGATGAAACCCTCTGATTACTGATGAAACCCTCTGGTTACTGATGAAACCCTCTGGTTACTGATGAAACCCTCTGGTTACCGATGAAACCCCTCTGGTTACCGATGAAACCCCTCTGGTTACCGATGAAACCCTCTGGTTACCGATGAAACCCTCTGGTTACCGATTAAACCCTCTGGAGACTGATGAAACCCTGTGGAGACTGATGAAACCCTCTGGTTACTGATGAAACCCTCTGGTTACTGATGAAACCCTCTGGTTACTGATGAAACCCTCTGGTTACTGATGAAACCCTCTGGTTACTGTTGAAACCCTCTGGAGACTGATGAAACCCTCTGGAGACTGATGAAACCCTCTGGAGACTGATGAAACCCTCTGGAGACTAATGAAACGCTCTGGAGACTGATAAAAACCCTCTGGTTACTGATGAAACCCTCTGGTTACTGATGAAACCCTCTGGTTACTGATGAAACCCTCTGGTTACTGATGAAACCCTCTGGTTACTGATGAAACCCTCTGGTTACTGATGAAATCCTCTGGTTACTGATGAAACCCTCTGGTTACTGATGAAACCCCTCTGGTTACTGATGAAACCCTCTGGTTACTGATGAAACCCTCTGGTTACTGATGAAATCCTCTGGTTACCGATTAAACCCTCTGGAGACTGATGAAACCCTCTGGTTACTGATGAAACCCTCTGGTTACTGATGAAACCCTCTGGTTACTGATGAAACCCTCTGGTTACTGATGAAACCCTCTGGTTACTGATGAAACCCTCTGGTTACTGATGAAACCCTCTGGTTACTGATGAAACCCTCTAGTTACTGATGAAACCCTCTAGTTACTGATGAAACCCTCTGGTTACTGATGAAACCCTCTGGTTACTGATGAAACCCTCTAGTTACTGATGAAACCCTCTGGTTACTGATGAAACCCTCTGGTTACTGATGAAACCCTCTGGTTACTGATGAAACCCTCTGGTTACTGATGAAACCCTCTGGTTACCGATTAAACCCTCTGGAGACTGATGAAACCCTCTGGTTACTGATGAAACCCTCTGGTTACTGATGAAACCCTCTGGTTACTGATGAAACCCTCTGGTTACTGATGAAACCCTCTGGAGACTGATGAAACCCTCTGGAGACTGATGAAACCCTCTGGAGACTGATGAAACCCTCTGGTTACTGATGAAACCCTCTGGTTACCGATTAAACTCTCTGGTTACTGATGAAACCCCTCTGGTTACCGATGAAACTCTCTGGTTACCGATGAAACTCTCTGGTTACCGATGAACCTCTCTGGTTACCGATTAAACTCTCTGGTTACTGATGAAACCCTCTGGTTACTGATGAAACCCTCTGGTTACCGATTAAACTCTCTGGTTACTGATGAAACCCCTCTGGTTACCGATGAAACTCTCTGGTTACCGATGAAACTCTCTGGTTACCGATTAAACTCTCTGGTTACTGATGAAACCCCTCTGGTTACTGATTAAACCCTCTGGTTACCGATGAAACCCTCTGGTTACTGATGAAACCCCTCTGGTTACAGATTCACAAAACCTTCTTAAGAAGAAATGTCTTCTTAACTGCCATTTTTTCCTTAACTATAGACTTAAAGAAGAAAGTTACAGTTTTTCTCGATTGCTAAGACACATTTCTTGAAAGCTGCTCTCCTTTTCTCTTAACTGTGAACACAAAACCCAATTTTCAAGCTACATTCACAAAACCTCAGACTCTTCTTGCAAAACCAAACTTTCACCTCAAAACAGTTCAATCTGTGCTCAAAACTGAACTATGTTGTCAAATCGTGCCCCGAGTCAATCAAAATAAAAAACACTACTGAACAGTCACTAAACACTACGTAGAAAAATAGAAAACACAATGCTCAGGACATGAAGCTGGAGAAATAAATGTTTATTGTTCACTGTAGCCTAAATGCATGTTGCAAAACAAAAAAAACTGCATTTAGCATTTGTACAAAAAGACAAAACAGAAATCTTGTGCATTTACATGTAGCACTTGTAAAAACAAACAGAAATCTTATGCGTTTGCCACTTGTGTACAGTAAGCCCATGTAAAAATTAAGTACAAAAATATACAAATAAGTGCATTAATCAGCCACAGCATCATGTCTCCGTACTGGGTCAGGCCACAGGACTTCATCCACATCACAGGCAACATTTTGTCTGGCCAGGCAACGGGGGAAAAAACACCTGGCATGCCGTATCCAGGCTTGGCATGCCTCCACACCTATGTCACCACAGGCAAGTCCCATGGCTTGCAGGAGATTTACCCTGGTGTAAAGTTGGCGTTCATATACCTTCCACCGCCATGAGGAGAAGAATTCCTCAATGGGGTTTAGGAAAGGGGAGTACGGTGGAAGGCAAAGATTGATAAAACCTTGGTTCATATTGTACCACTCTCTAACCTGGAGGGCTCTGTGAAAACTCACATTGTCCCAAACAACAACATAGATGGGATGCTCATCCTGCTGCCCTAACAAAGCATCTCGCATGTGATTGAGGTAAATGAGGAGCTGGTGAGTGTTGTAGGGCCCCAGGTTGGCATGATGGTGGACAACCCCATGATTGCTGATGGCAGCACATAATGTGACATTGCCACCACGCTGCCCAGGAACACCAACAATGGCCCGATGGCCAATCACATTACGGCCTCTCCTTCTCCTTTTGGTGAGATTAAACCCAGCTTCATCCATGTAGATGTATTGATGGGGTCTTTCCATTGCATCCAGTTGAAAAACCCTCTGTAGAAATAGATATAGTTTTGTAAGTGATACGGAAAAAGTGATTTAGGCCACTACAGTAAATCACTACTTAGAGTAATCAACATTGAATGTGTCTGGATATATGCCAACCTGTACATACTGGAATCTTTGCTCTTTGACTCTGTCTGAGTTGCGATCAAAGGGCACTCTGTATAGCTGTTTCATGCACAGTCTGTTGTGCTTGAGGACACGATCAACAGTAGAGAGGCTGACACTGTTGATACCCTCAAAATTTTAATGGTCCTCAATGATCTTCTGCTGAATTTTGCCCAGTTTAATG
Organism: Coregonus lavaretus; assembly: GCF_964263955.1. Classification (NCBI taxonomy): domain Eukaryota; kingdom Metazoa; phylum Chordata; class Actinopteri; order Salmoniformes; family Salmonidae; genus Coregonus; species Coregonus lavaretus. The sequence goes on along the minus strand of NC_140009.1, from coordinate 3,189,949 downwards.
GCATTGTTCTCACGGACCATATCAACAATTAGGGTCTCTTGGTGTGGGGAGAACATACCTGTCCTCCCACCCCCATGTGGCAGTCTTTCAATTCTACAAAAAGAGAACATGGAGTTACAAAAAATATACATGGAATACTAGGCCTACAAACAGTTAGACCAACCCTCCATTACAATACTACAGTACATTGGTACAGTGATGTACTGAAACATATATTTACTTACAGTATACTGTGGTACAGTATATAGTATGTCATACAGTAATTGCTGTCAACATTTACATACTGTACTATAATGTCAAAAAAAGGTAATTACCTGTTCTCTTCTCTAAATCTTCGGATTATGGTGGACACAGTGAATCTACTGATGTTTGGTTGTACCCTTTGTCCAGCCTCCCTCATGCTCATACCATGGACAAGAACATGGTCAATCACAGTAGCTCTGATTTCATCAGATATTACTGTTCTTTGTCTTCGCTGACCACCTCGACCTCCTCTCACACGAACTCTTCCTCTCAGATTTCTATCCATTGTAGGGCCTCACAAACCAGTGCTCTCTGAACTGGCTTACTGTATATGTTCCCTCACATCATTAGCCACAAGTGTGATCAATTTTGAGTTGTTGTGTTCAAGTGGTGACACCTGTGCTCTAATTGTGTTTGACTTTTGTCACATGTGCTCACCATTATGCAGCACGGGTGCATCACAATGAAAATGTGTTGACAAGTTATGTCTAAACAGGTGAAAAGTGCTTATGGTTTTGCCAAAAGAGTGATTGATTCAATCAGTGGGTTCAGGCAACTGAGCATTTGGTTCAGACAATAGGGTTTAGTGTTTTAGCAATTGAGAAAAACTGTAAGCAAAGTTGCTTTTCCTCAAAAAGGTTATTGGACATTTTCTTGCTCTATTTCTTATGTTTCTCCTTAAGCAAAAAGTTAAGAAGAAGTTAGATTCCTGAAAATAAAGTTATTGGAAATGTTCTTAATTCCAAGATAGCTAAACCCTTGTCTTAAACTCAGGGCAGTGAGAAAAAAATAAGCTCATGAAAGCAATTGAACATGTTTAATTCCCTCACAAACTTCATCTGAAAGTTTCCGTATTGATTATTTTAAACCCAAGAACATGTTTTAGAACAGTAATCTCAGTAAGAAATATGCTACCATGATTGTCATTGTTAGCTAGATAGCTACCTAAAACAATTGCCTAGCAACAAACAGCTTAAGAAGATATTTCAGAAGTTCCTAAGAAAATCATACAATCTTAAGATATTGTTGAGGAATTGCACTTATGAACTTCTTTATTTATGTTTTCTTAAAATGCTTCTTACGTTTTTTTGCGTAACAGAGGGGCTTTCAATCTCCAAACTCTCCACTAGAGAGCAGCATTGTATAAAAGACTTCATAACACCTGAGCAGAACTGATGCATGTTCAGGGAATACGTCACATGTAAAAAAAAATAATAATAATGAATACAGATAAATGTAGCTGAATGAGATGTTTCATCTTGAATGAGGTATTCAGTACAGGCCTAATAATGGTTTAAACTGCCCACATAACACACATTGCGAAACACAAATATGTAAGCCTAGTCATAAGGAGTAGTTTTTATATGAAAAGTTATGTTCAAAGTTTTGGAAAATATAGGCTAAGCCTAATCAAATGCCAAGTGCATCAAATATTCAACAGCTGTCTAGAAAGACAAATCTCTTAGTTACCTTTAATGATTCGAACACATTGACTGTTATTCATTGTGTCTTCAGTAGTTTCAGTAGCGGTAGTTTCTCACTGTCGGAGAGAAAGCGAAGGTGCTCTTTCTGATGACGCTGGATCCGGTCCCCGGTCTCGTCTTTGCTGCCTTCTTGTGCTCGCGAGAAGACGGAAACTTCACAGTTTATGAGTCTTAAATCTGACATGAATGTGTTCAAGTGCTTTTGAAGTCGGATAATTTCTTCAACCAACCGAACGCTGCTGGCACCCGCCCACCCGACTAGAATCACTACTCTCGGCGGGTCTGACCTAGAGTATGTGGACAACTACAAATACCTAGGTGTCTGGTTAGACTGTAAACTCTCCTTCCAGACTCACATTAAGAATCTCCAATCCAAAGTTAAATCTAGAATCGGCTTCCTATTTCGCAACAAAGCCTCCTTCCCTCATGCTGCCAAACATGCCCTCGTAAAACTGACTATCCTACCGATCCTTGACTTCGGCGATGTCATTTACAAAATAGCCTCCAACACTCTACTCAGCAAATTGGATGTAGTCTATCACAGTGCCATCCGTTTTGTCTCCAAAGCCCCATATACTACCCACCACTGTGACCTGTACGCTCTTGTTGGCTGGTCCTCACTACATATTCGTCGCCAAACCCACTGGCTCCAGGCCATCTATAAATCACTGCTAGGCAAATCCCTGCCTTATCTTAGCTCATTGGTCACCATAGCAGCACCCACCCGTAGTATGCGCTCCAGCAGGTATATCTCACTGGTCATCCCCAAAGCCAACACCTCCTTTGGCCGCCATTCCTTCCAGTTCTCTGCTGCAAATGACTGGAACGAACTGCAAAAATCTCTGAAGCTGGAGACTCTTATCTCCCTCACTAACTTTAAGCATCAGTTGTCAGAGCAGCTTACCGATCACTGCACCTGTACACAGCCCATCTGAAATTAGCCCACCCAACTACCTCATCCCCATATTGGTATTTATTTTGCTCATTTGCACCCCAGTATCTCTATTTACACATTATCTTTTGCACATCTGTCATTCCAGTGTTAATACGAAATTGTAACTATTTTTCACTATAGCCTATTTATTGCCTTACCTCCATAATTTACTACATTCGCACACACTGTATATAGATTTTCTATTGTGTTATTGACTGTAGGTTTTGTTTACCCCATATGTAACTCTGTTGTTGTTGTTTTTATCGCACTGCTTTGCTTTATCTTGGCCAGGTCGCAGTTGTAAATGAGAACTTGTTCTCAACTGGCTTACCTGGTTAAATAAAGGTGAAATAAAATAAAAAATAAAAAAGATTTTAGCTAGTTTACCGTTGCTTATAATAAAGTTAGCTAGCTTGCTTAACATTGACAATACTGTAAGCCTAGTCATAAGGAGTATTTTTAATATAAAAAATTATGTCTGTAGGTAATTGTCAAAAACGGATTTGTTGTGGTTGGAAAGGTGAAAGGTCAGGTGATGAAACTTCACAACTCGGAACCTTGGGTATCAACATTTTCTCAGACTTTCACACTTGTAATTACCAGTTGGGGTGTTGTTCGAGTGAAACTTCCATGTTGGGAAACGAGTATCTACGATAATTCCGAAAGCACACGAAGGCACCAAAACTATTGCCCAGTCCGTTACAACGTCTCTGTCAGTCCAATCGCAGCTGGCTTTGGAACCAGCCTATTGTTACCGACAGAATGTAGAGGAACGTCAAATTTATCCGATAGTTGAAAAAAATAGAATAATCACCCTAAGGTCTAAGACTGGCACACTTCAAGTTCAGGTAAACACATTTCCTTTTTATTTTCAAATAATAGGTTAAGAATTGAATGGGCTTAGTTTCTGTAGTCTTTTTTTTTTTTTTTAGATGTTGAAATCAAACGCAATTTGTTTTTCATATCACCTTATCCATTGGCCCTAGTTCATAAAAACTAGGCTTTAACGATGTAATAAATTATAGCCCTAGATTACTTAATTTGTGCACTTCCATGAACAATTACAGCCTATAACGGTTTGTTAAAAAGTTAAGTTGATTTTCATTTTAGTAGCCTATTCAAGCAGACCTGTAGGCTATGAACAATAAACTGATTGTGGGGTTTTTTGGATTGATTCGGTGTCATGATCCAAGTCGGGAAGACAACATAGATAAAAAAAATTGCCTTTAAGTGAACATACAAGCTTAGAAAATAGGGAAAGACATTCCATATGACAAATGGAACATGTTAAATAAAAATCAGCCTATAGAAAACGTTGTTTAACACACACACACACACACACCTGTCAGTTCACAACGATTAAATATATTTAGATAATTTGAAGAGTTTATTTCCAAAACCCTATATCCACCAATTTTTCACATACATTCTGTTTGTTTGTTAGTTTTTTTCCATCTGAAATGATCGTTTATGGGTACCTTCATGTACGTTCATGTGTGTGTAAAATATGACTGTTCTAAGATGTTTTATTAATAGAGTTTAGATGTGTATGAAAATGTTTTTTTTTTGTGTGTGTGTGTGTGTGTGTGTGCAAATTGCTTTATATCCATTGTTAAGCTGAATGGAATGTTCATATCCCCTGAGTCAATGCATGTTAGAATCACCTTTGGCAGCGATTACAGCTGTGAGTCTTTCTAGGTAAGTCTCAGATTTTTTATTAATATAGTTTAGATGTGTATGAAAATGACTGTGATATGTGGTTGTCTCACCTAGCTATCTTAAGATTAGCTCAGCTGGTAGAGCACGGCGCTTGTAACGCCAAGGTAGTGGGTTCGATCCCCGGGACCACCCATACACAAAAATGTATGCACGCATGACTGTAAGTCGCTTTGGATAAAAGCGTCTGCTAAATGGCATATTATTATTATGAATGCACTAACTGTAAGTCGCTCTGGATAAGAGCATCTGCTAAATGACTAAAGTTTAAATGTTTTACATACAGATCTCATATTATTGTATTGAATTTCATTAAATTGTATATTTATATCACAAATGTATCATTTGTACAGTTACATTTCACTGTGTAAAACCTAGCAGTACTACTTATTTCTCTGAGAGTGAGACGGATATATAGCATTTAGCAAAAAAACGTGATTATTTGTCTCTCTGAAATGAAACCATCAAGCGATAGATATTAAACAAATACAAGTCTATCATTAACGAACCAACCCCATGTCATGATTAGATAGTGAAAAAACACACCAATCTCTTTCAGAATTTCTTTCAACAATAAAAAGCTAATTTACCAATATTTCTGAAAATGGATATACAGTGTCTTCAGAAAGTATTCATACCCATTCACTTATTCCACATTTTGTCAAGTTACACACAATACCCCATAATGACAAAGTGAAAACATGTTTTTAGACATTTTTGCAAATTTATTGAAAAATGAAATACAGAAATATATAATTTACATAACTATTCACACCCCTGAGTCAATACATGTTAGAATCACCTTTGGCAGCGATTACAGCTGTGAGTCTTTCTGGGTAACTCTCTTAAGAGCATTGCACACCTGAATTTTACAATATTTGCACATTCTTCTTTTTTAAATTTTTTCAAGCTCTGTCAAATTGGTTGTTGATCATTGCTAGACAGCCATTTCCAAGTCTTGCCATAGATTTTCAAGCCGATTTATGTCAAAACTGTAACTAGGCCACTCAGGAACATTCAACGTCGTCTTGGTAAGCAACTCCAGTGTATATTTAGCCTTGTTGTTTTAGGCTGTTGTCCTGCTGAAAGGTGAATTTGTCTCCCGGTGTCTGTTGGAAAGCAGACTGAACCAGGTTTTCCTCTTGGATTTTGACTGTGCTTCGCTCTATTCCATTTATTTTTATGCAAAAAAAACTCCCTGGTCTTTGCCGATGACAAGCATACCTATAACATGATGCAGCCACCACCATGATTGTCCCGTGTAGCTCAGTTGGTAGAGCATGTATGCACTAACTGTAAGTCGCTCTGGAAAAGAGCGTCTGCTAAAAATGACTAAAATGTAAAAAAATATGTATTGTGTAACCAGTGCTAGTAGCGTTTCAATCGGTGATGTCACTCGCTCTGAGACCTTGAAGCAGTTGTTTCCCTTTGCTCTGCAAGGACCGCCGCTTTTGTGGAGCGACGGGTAACGGTGCTTCGAGGGTGACTGTTGTCGATGTGTGCAGAGGGTCCCTGGTTCAAGCCCAGGTTGGGGCGAGGAGAGGGACGGAAGCAACACTATTACACTTGAAAATAGAAAGAGTGTTACTCAGTGATGTGTTGGATTTGCCCCAAACCTAACGCTTTTGTATTCAGGACATTTCTTGCCGTTTTACTTTCGTGCCTTATTGCAAACATAATGAATGTTTTGTACAGGCTTCCTTCTTTTCACTGTCATTTTAGTTAGTGTTGTGGAGTATCTACAATGCTGTTGATCCATCCTCAGTTTTCTCTTATCACAGCCATTCAACTCTGTAACTGTTTTAAAGTCACCGTTGGCCTCATGGTGAAATCCCTGAGCGGTTTCCTTCCTCTCCGGCAGCTGAGTTAGGAAGGACGCCTGTATCTTTATAGTGACTGTGTGTACCCATCTACCAATAGGTGCCCTTCTTTGCGAGGCATTGAAAAATCTCCCTGGTCTTAGTGGTTGAATGTGTTTGAAATTCACAGCTCGACTGAGGGACCTTACAGATAATTGTATGTGTGGGGTACAGAGATGAGGTAGTCATTTAAAAAATCATGTTAAACACTACTATTGCACACAGAGTGAGTCCTTGCAACTTATTATGTGATTTGTTAAGTACATTTTTACTCCTGAACTTATTTAGGTTTACCATCACAAAGGGGTTGAATACTTATTGACGCAAGACAATTTCAACTTTTCATTTTTATTAAATGTTTTAAAATGTCTAAAAACATAATTCCACTTTGACATTATGGGGTATTGTGTGTAGGCCAGTAAATGCAGGCAGGCTGTAACACAACAAAGTGTGGGAAAATTAAAGGGGTGTGAATACTTTCTGAAGGCACTGTACATATTTTGTACAATGGACTGTGTTTTAAAGACTCATGCACAGATACAGGAAAACTAATAAATTGTAATATTTATTCAAAATTACAAGTGTTGATATCTCCACGTGTTTCTGGTTTTTGAGGCTTGGGCATCTAGTGAATGCAGATCATCTGTCTAATCCCCTGCCAGGAGAGAGAAAGGTATAAATAATATTACAATGCTGTATTCATTTAATTGAATATATATTCCAGTTTGATATGCATTTATATCATTATATTGGAAAAATGATCATTTATCACATACCAGTATTTGTTTTGTATCCAATGCATTTAGTTTACATTAGGATTAAGTAGCCTAGGTGGCAGGGAGATGAAAATGACTAAACTTTAACAATATGCAAAGGTGTGATATTTGTATTAATTATTCAGTGCAAGCCAACTCATTAGAAGAAGGAAAAACAGCAGCTCTAACGCAATATTAGCTTCACTGTGAAACACCACTATTCTGGCCATTAATTGTTCTTAAACAGTCAGTAAAATAGCTCTCTCAAAAAATCTTAGCCTGTATGATATGTATCATGCATGCAAGCTTACCTGTCATGTCCACAACGGTGGAGCAGCAGACCAGCAATACGTGAGAGGAGGACCCTATACCGTAGGATCATTATTCTGGTTGGTGTCAACTTCATTCGTTAACAGGTACTAAGGAGATCGACTATGTTATTTGTTTACTTGTTACTCGTGTCAGATATTTTCCTTTTGGGATAGTTGTTCACTGAATTGCTGCCACTAGTTGCTGACGATAAGAGTTGTGAGGAGGAGCAGCTCCGTGGACGGGATCCTTGGGACGTCCCTATCCTGAACCCTACCAGTTGTATTTTTTTTTTATGTTTTAGTTGTACTAATAAAGTCCGATTTAATCAACATATACGATAGTCAGTAAAAAAAAAAAAAAGTTAAAGGTACAGGATTGGACATATCTGGCTCTGTTGACAAACTCATGATATATTCCATCGAGCCAAGCGGGGGAGGCTGCCCGTTGTCCCAGTTTCAAGACTAGTCCGAAACATCCAGCTAACCCATATCATTCACCACCGTTGTCTTACGAACCAGTCATGGCTATTAAACAAAACAATAAATCATTTCAAAGTTTATTTCGAGCAAATTTCTCAGTTACACGATTGTATAACTATCAAAATGAGTTTTGAAGTTGAGGATGCAGTATTTATGAAGTTTGACAAAGAGGATGAAAAACTAGCATAGTTCAGCTAGCCAGCTAGTTTAGGCTAATTCAGGACAGATTGTCGTTTTTATGCCCTGATATGAGAAACTGGTGGCGAACAGTTTGATTAAACAATTCAGAGACTGAAACGAATACATCAGATGACAAATATTTAAGGAGAGTGAATCCATACAATCCGGAAATCAGCTGTAACTGTCAATAGTAAAACAAAACTTAAAATGTAAATATATTTCTGTTGTATTTTTGACTTTGTTTTGTTTACCCCATATGTAACTCTGTGTTGTTGTTTTAATCGCACTGCTTTGCTTTATCTTGGCCAGGTCGCAGTTGTAAATGAGAACTTGTTCTCAACTGGCTTACCTGGTTAAATAAAGGTTAAATAAAATAAATGATGTTTGAGTGAACCTGAATCCAGAAAATGAATGGTGAAGTCGTTTCCGGACACGGTAGACTCCTCCTCCTCCTCACCACCACTAAGGGGCTAATTGGTGGAATGTGTTGTCACGTGATGCAGCCTTCGAATCCCGTCCCCAAAAGGCAGTAACCTACTGGAAAAGTGCTTCCTACTGAGGTAGGTAGGTCCCTTTTGGATTGGTTAAATAATAACAGTATGCTACACCGACGTTTATTTCTATTCATACAAAGTGTCAAAAAAAGATTGTCCAGCACTGGGCGTGAACTCATGATGCTCACAGTTGAAGTGTTCTGCTCAGACCACTTACCTTACGGAAGTTCACAATGCTCGTTCACAATGCTCTAGCAAGTCATGAAAATACTTGACGGTATGAGGTCGGGTTTGGTTTGCAGAGCCTTCTCCAAATCATAACCTCCTAGGTATGGTACTGCATTGTATAGCCTACAAAACACCGCTTCTAGCTGCCCCCTGGGCGGCAGTTATACATTTAAAATATTTATTTAAATCCTCCTGCTGCAGGATTATTTTCTTCCTGCGACGAAATGGGTCAGATTAGGATCCGACATCTGTAGTGCACTACCTTTGACCAGAGCCCTATCTGACCAGAGTAGTGCAGTACAGAGAGAATAAGGGGTCAAATGTGCTGAGGGGAACTAAACACACAGAAACAGCTGTTTGGGTTTTTATATAAAAAAATGTCATCATTATTTAACAAAGATTATTAAAAATGAAACGATGAACAGTCATTAGTATGTTTCTTATTTTTTCTAAGAGTTTAAAGAAAACAATATATAACTTAGACTACATGCAATATAACAATGATGTAGTTGAGTAAAACAACTGGTACAAAAATCCCTTTCATGATCCCATTTCTACAGAGAGTGACTTGTGTATCCTGATTTGATGGTGTGTGTTCTGATGAAGACCAATCATCAACAGTGGGTGGAGGGTTGAAGACCAATCATCAACAGAGGGTGGAGGGTTGAAGACCAATCATCAACAGTGGGGGGAGGGTTTGTGTTATTTGATACACATAACCTGACACTTTACATCCATACTGGTAGGTAACCAGACAGGTAGGTAACCAGACAGGTAGGTAACCAGACAGGTAGGTAACCAGACAGGTAGGTAACCTAGGTAACCAGACTGGTAGGTAACTAGACAGGTAGGTAACCTAGGTAACCAGACAGGTAGGTAACCAGACAGGTAGGTAACCAGACAGGTAGGTAACCAGACAGGTAGGTAACCAGACAGGTAGGTAACCAGACAGGTAGGTAACTAGACAGGTAGGTAACCAGACAGGTAGGTAACCAGACAGGTAGGTAACCAGACTGGTAGGTAACCAGACTGGTAGGTAACCTAGGTAACCAGACTGGTAGGTAACCTAGGTAACCAGACTGGTAGGTAACCTAGGTAACCAGACAGGTAGGTAACCAGACAGGTAGGTAACCAGACAGGTAGGTAACCAGACAGGTAGGTAACCAGACAGGTAGGTAACCAGACTGGTAGGTAACCAGACTGGTAGGTAACCAGACTGGTAGGTAACCAGACTGGTAGGTAACCAGACTGGTAGGTAACCAGACTGGTAGGTAACCAGACAGGTAGGTAACCAGACACAGGAAAACCAGTTATTGCTGTACACCTACAACCAAACATATCACATCGACAAACTGAAATGAGTAAAATAAAATAACTTAGAAAACAAAATGTAGAAAGACCGTTTTAACTGGATTTTTGTTTTGTTTTGAAAACCACAAAATACCTGACATGGAGGAGCCGTAAGACTGATTATACTTGTCATGATTGAGTGACATTGAACCTAGACACTTTTACATACACTGAGTATACAAAACATTAAGAACACCTGCTCTTTACATGACATTAACTGACCAGGTGAAAGCTATGATCCCTTATTGATGTCACTTGTTAAAACCACTTCAATCAGTGTAGATGAAGGGGGGGAGACAGGTTAAAGAAGGATTTTTAAGCTTTGAGACAATTGAGACATGGATTGTGTATGTGTGCCATTCAGAGGGTGAATGGGCAAGACAAAATATTTAAGTGCCTTTGAACGGGGTATGGTAGTAGGTGCCAGGCGCACCGGTTTGTCAAGAACTGCCTTATTGCTTAAGGCTCTGGTTACAAGTAGTGCACTATAAAAGGCAATATTTGGGATGTATCCATGCAGTCATATCCTCACAAAGAGCTGCAAGACTGTATTGAGCTGCTAGCCAGTCACTGAACAGTAAAAGTGACATGTGACCAGGAACTGACTATTGCTGAATGGCTATTGGCTACTGCATTGCTCTACCAGAAGAGATAGTCTAATATATAGTACCAGTCAAAGGGGTTGGACACACCTACTCATTCCAGGGTTTTTCTTTATTTTTACTGTTTTCTACATTGTAGAATAATAGTGAAGACATCAAAACTGTGAAATAAATCATGTTAAACTAATAAAAGCGTTAAACAAATCAAAATATATTTTATATTTGAGATGCTTCATAGTAGCCACCGTTTGCCTTGATGACAGCTTTGCACACTCTTGGCATTCTCTCAACCAGCTTCATGAGGTAGTCACCTGGAATGCATTTCAATTAACAGGTGTGCCTTCTTAAAATGTTAATTTGTGGAATTTCTTTCCTTACTGCGTTTGAGCCAATCTGTTGTGTTGTGACAAGGTAGTGGGGGTATACAGAAGATAGCCCTATTTGGTAAAAGACCAAGTCCATATTATGGCAAGAACAGCTCAAATAAGCAAAGAGAAACAACAGTCCATCATTACACACCTCCAGGCTGTTTAACACTTTTCTGGTTACTACATGATTCCATGTGTTATTTCATAGTTTTGATGTCTTCACTATCATTCTACAATGTAGAAAATAGTAAAAATAAAGAAAAACCCTTGAATGAGTAGGTGTGTCCAAACTTTTCACTGGTACTGCAGTTTGCTATCAGACAAAGAATCCCCTTGGTTGAAATGAGCAGCATGCACTCACACACGTGACAGAGTCACATATATTTAAAAGAGAAAATGATAAAAAGTATATATATATATTAAAACATTTTTTTCGAATTAAGGCCAAATATATGCAATATGTTTACATAATATATAGCATATAATGTGTACATTACACAGAAAATATTTGTAAATAAATGTATTGTTCCAGAACATTATGCTATATCGAGTTATTATACACTATTTATATTTACATACATAAACTAAACACAATACAGATTGAATATGCATATGACAGAACTTAAACCGCAGTTATAAAACATATTTCCTAACATTCCCTAATGCTTTATCCATATACTGTATCTTACAGGGCTGTAATGATAAGTGACTTTACTAAATTCTACTCGACCACCTATAGGTATATTGCTTTTCTATGAAAATAAATGACAGAGTAAAGTATGCACAGAAGTCAGAAATGACAGAGTAAAGTATGCACAGACGTCAGAAATGACAGTGTAAAGTATGCACAGAAGTCAGAAATGACAGAGTAAAGTATGCACAGAAGTCAGAAATGACAGAGTAAAGTATGCACAGACGTCAGAAATGACAGAGTAAAGTATGCACAGAAGTCAGAAATGACAGAGTAAAGTATGCACAGAAGTCAGAAATGACAGAGTAAAGTATGCACAGACGTCAGAAATGACAGAGTAAAGTATGCACAGAAGTCAGAAATGACAGAGTAAAGTATGCACAGAAGTCAGAAATGACAGTGTAAAGTATGCACAGACGTCAGAAATGACAGTGTAAAGTATGCACAGAAGTCAGAAATGACAGAGTAAAGTATGCACAGAAGTCGAAAGTTAGAACCAAAACAGAAGAGTACAAACAGTCAATAGCCTTCTAGAGTAAATGAGTTTGACACAGTAACCATTTGGCTGCATGTGGTTGTTAAATCTGTCTTTCTGTGCAAGGACAGAAAGAAAGACAGTCACTACTGTTTCCAACATGAATGTCTCATGTGCATAGTTGGAATACATGAAAGAGAATGAGTGTACTGAAATCAGAAAGGAATAGATCAATTAAAATCCCGGTAGGTACAGCTACAAGTAAAAATATATTACAGGTGAATTAAAAGTGTTATCTTGGTCAAATAAAAACAAAAATGATTCATCATGATATGTAGTAGTCGGCGTGGTCATCCAGCCAGTGGGCATATATATATATAAAACATCAGCCTGGACTCCAGACCGAACCCATGGTGAAACCATAGAGTTAGATAGATGACTCATCTTTGTGTCTGTGTTATTAAGGGTTATATCTAGCTAGAGTCCTCTATCTCTATGGGTGAAACGCAGCATATGAGGTTGGACATAGGCTAAACAAACATCACCAATGTGAAGGAAGTATCTGTCATGGTATGAATCAATGTAAAAGACTCAAAAACAGAAACTTAAGAATGGGAAGCATAGAAATAGCTCACATAGAACAGATATACCACTTCTTAAGAGTATGACAGATCTATAACTCAGATTTCTATGTGAATTTGGTCGGGTCACCCAAAAAGTTACATATTGCAGCTTTAATACATTCATTAAAAAAAACTATCTCATCACGTTCTGAGTTTTTCTTTAAATTGCTGAATTCCTGAACTAATTTGACCCAGGCAGGAACACAGAGAGGCTGGAACACAGAGAGGCAGGAATACAGAGAGGCAGGAACACAGAGAGGCAGGAATACAGAGAGGCAGGAACACAGAGAGGCTGGAACACAGAGAGGCAGGAACACAGAGAGGCAGGAACACAGAGAGGCAGGAATACAGAGAGGCAGGAATACAGAGAGGCAGGAACACAGAGAGGCAGGAATACAGAGAGGCTGGAACACAGAGAGGCAGGAACACAGAGAGGCTGGAACACAGAGAGGCTGGAACACAGAGAGGCAGGAATACAGAGAGGCAGGAATACAGAGAGGCTGGAACACAGAGAGGCAGGGAACACAGAGAGGCTGGAACACAGAGAGGCAGGAACACAGAGAGGCTGGAATACAGAGAGGCAGGAGCACAGAGAGGCTGGAACACAGAGAGGCTGGAACACAGAGAGGCTGGAATACAGAGAGGCTGGAACACAGAGATAAAACCTTGTAGATCAAGTTGAGAGCTACTCTTACCGGTCTTGCTATTGAGGACTACAGAACAACGTGCCTACAAACACAGCATTGTAACTGTTCCGTCTCCTGTACAGCTGGCTGCTCAGCCTAGTTTTCCTGAGTGACTCTTGACACACTTTAATAGCATACCAACACACAACGATCATCTAGATTATACAACATGTTTACCAATAAAAGGTGCTGCACTTTAATCGTCATAAATGGCACCCTACGTGAGAATGCTGTTCATTGACTACAGCTCAGCGTTCAACACCATTGTCCCCTCCAAGCTCGTCACCAAGCTTAGGACTCTGGGTCTGAACACCTCCCTCTGCAACTGGATCCTGGGCTTCCTGACGGGACGACCCTGAGGGTCGGCAACATCACCTCCGCCACGCTGACCCTCAACACGGGGGCCCCTCAGGGGTGTGTGCTCAGTCCCCTCCTGTACTCCCTGTTCACCCACGACGACATGGCCATGCACGACTCCCAACACCCATCATCAAGTTTGCTGACGACACGACGGTGGTAGGCCTGATCACCGGTCGACGATGACTCAGCCTATAGGGAGGAGGTCAGTGACCTGGCGGTGTGGTGCCGGAGCAACAACCTCTCCCTCAACGATGAGTCAGCCTACAGGGAGGAGGTCAGTGACCTGGCGGTGTGGTGCCGGAGCAACAACCTCTCCCTCAACGTCAGCAAGACCAAGGAGCTGATGGTGGACTATCAGGAAACGGGGGGGGCAAGCACCCCCCCCATCCACATCGACCGGGCAGCAGTGGGGTAGGTAGACAGCTTCAAGTTCCTCTGTGTCTAAATCACTAAAGACTTAAAATGGTTGAAAAAGTTTGCCATGGGGCCCTCAAATCCTCAAACAGTTCTACAGCTGTACGATTGAGAGCATATTGACTGGCTGCATCACCGCCTGGTATGGCAATAGCACCGCCCTCGATCGCATGGCGCTACAGAGGGTGGTGCGGACAGCCCAGTCCATCACTGGTGCCATCCAGGACCTCTATACCAGGCGGTGTGAAGAGAAGGCCCGGGAAATTGTCAAAGACACCAACCACCCAAGCCATAGTCTATTTCCTCTGCTGTCGCACAGTAAGAGGTACCGGTGCATCACGTCTGACACCAACAGGCTCCTGAACGGCTTCTATCCACAAGCAATACGACTGATGAATAGCTGACAAAATGGCTACAGACTGAGTTTACCTTGTATCTTTATTTACCTTTTATTTCAGTATTTGCACTGTCTCTATGCACACTCACAGGGCCCTACACACTCACACACACTGTCACTCCAACACTCACTCACTCCATCATCTGCTCACTCACACATAACATGCACATATACTTAAACTGACTCTATACACACGCACTCACACACACATACAAGCTGCTGTTACTCTGTTTATCTCATATCCTGTTGCCTAGTCACCTTACCCCTATACATATCTACCTCCATCACTCCAGTATCCCTGTCCCCTTACCCCTATACATATCTACCTCCATCACTCCAGTATCCCTGTCCCCTTACCCCATACATATCTACCTCCATCACTCCAGTATCCCTGTCCCCTTACCCCTATACATATCTACCTCCATCACTCCAGTATCCCTGTCCCCTTACCCCTATACATATCTACCTCCATCACTCCAGTATCCCTGTCCCCTTACCCCATACATATCTACCTCCATCACTCCAGTATCCCTGTCCCCTTACCCCTATACATATCTACCTCCATCACTCCAGTATCCCTGTCCCCTTACCCCTATACATATCTACCTCCATCACTCCAGTATCCCTGTCCCCTTACCCCTATACATATCTACCTCCATCACTCCAGTATCCCTGTCCCCTTAGCCCTATACATATCTACCTCCATCACTCCAGTATCCCTGTCCCCTTACCCCTATACATATCTACCTCCATCACTCCAGTATCCCTGTCCCCTTACCCCTATACATATCTACCTCCATCACTCCAGTATCCCTGTCCCCTTACCCCTATACATATCTACCTCCATCACTCCAGTATCCCTGTCCCCTTACCCCTAGACATATCTACCTCCATCACTCCAGTATCCCTGTCCCCTTACCCCATACATATCTACCTCCGTCACTCCAGTATCCCTGTCCCCTTACCCCATACATATCTACCTCCATCACTCCAGTATCCCTGTCCCCTTACCCCATACATATCTACCTCCATCACTCCAGTATCCCTGTCCCCTTACCCCTATACATATCTACCTCCATCACTCCAGTATCCCTGTCACCTTACCCCTATACATATCTACCTCCATCACTCCAGTATCCCTGTCCCCTTACCCCTATACATATCTACCTCCATCACTCCAGTATCCCTGTCCCCTTACCCCTATACATATCTACCTCCATCACTCCAGTATCCCTGTCCCCTGACCCCTATACATATCTACCTCCATCACTCCAGTATCCCTGTCCCCTTACCCCTATACATATCTACCTCCATCACTCCAGTATCCCTGTCCCCTTAGCCCTATACATATCTACCTCCATCACTCCAGTATCCCTGTCCCCTTACCCCTATACATATCTACCTCCATCACTCCAGTATCCCTGTCCCCTTAGCCCTATACATATCTACCTCCATCACTCCAGTATCCCTGTCCCCTTACCCCTATACATATCTACCTCCATCACTCCAGTATCCCTGTCCCCTTAGCCCTATACATATCTACCTCCATCACTCCAGTATCCCTGTCCCCTTACCCCTATACATATCTACCTCCATCACTCCAGTATCCCTGTCCCCTTACCCCTATACATATCTACCTCCATCACTCCAGTATCCCTGTCCCCTTACCCCTATACATATCTACCTCCATCCTCATTGCTATTCACAGAACTAGCCAATAACAACCAGACATACTAATAGGTTAATATCTATGTAAGGTGTATCTATCCTTTTAATGCTATAGAACAGCTCAACTCCATAGATGTATTCTATATTCCATTACAAGCATAGAGATAAAAATGGATTGCATCATCACCATAAGGGGTCAGGAATTATTTCTAGACATTCTAGTCTAAACTAAGACTAGGGTTGCAAAATTCCTTTAACTTTCCAAATACCCACGTTTTTTTCTCTCAGAAATCCCGGGTTGGAAGATTCCTAGAACCAGAAGACAATAGGCAGTAAACCCTACTGTTGGGATGGAAAGACTGGGCCATGCAGGGTGTGTGGAGGCCCCACCGCCAGTCTGCAGTCCTCTGGAAAGTTTAGAGCCTTCAGTCTCTCCTGCTGAATCCCAAATGGACTCCCTAGTTTAGAGCCTTCTGTCTCTCCTGCTGAATCCCAAATGGACTCCCTAGTTTAGAGCCTTCTGTCTCTCCTGCTGAATCCCAAATGGACTCCCTAGTTTAGAGCCTTCTGTCTCTCCTGCTGAATCCCAAATGGACTCCCTAGGCACTCCTGTAAATCTGAAAGGACGGAGGATTGATATAAGCACTCTGGTATGATTCTGCTGGCTGGAATGTTTTGCCATGATTACTCCTTTCCAATTCTCTCAGATCTACATTACGTTTCTAAGGGTGTAGGGTTTAGTCTAGGGTGTAGGGTCTAGGAGTCGGTTTGGGACTGAGCCCAGTCACAGGTCTTCCTCCATGCTGAAGCTGCTCCTGCGACTAGATGTCTTGGAGGCTCCTGGGGAGACGGAGGAGAGCAGCGGGTCTCTGCCCCCAACAGAGGACATCCCCACCCCCCTATCGTCCATCAGGATATCCCCCAGACCCATGTCCGGCAGCAGGGAGGCGTGGAAGGCTGCGGACGACGGGTCGTCCAGCTCAGAGAAGCTCAGAGAGTCCAGATCCAGGGGGCTGGCCATGGTCATCAGACCAACCGGGGAGGCCGAGGGGGGTGGAGACAGGAAGGAGGGGGAGGCGGCCTGGAGGCCTGGGCCACCACTCAGGGAGAGGAGGGTCCTGGAGAGGGCGTCGCCCGTGCTGGGGTCCAGGGACTGTGATAGGCTTAGGTGTGAGGAGGAGCTGCCCTGGGAGGAGGAGGCGGGGGTGGAGAGGCCGTGGAGGCGGGCCTGCAGCTCAAGCTCCTGTAGAGAGAATCAACAGACAACAATAGCCAACACAAAAAACAGCCCTTAGACATGCATTATTCACAGGTTTTCATTCCTTATTACCTTATTGCTTAATTATTGTACAGTAGAAATAGTAGAGGCCCTGGAACACTGCCCTGGGGGACGCCAGAGTTGATTGATTTTTCCCTGAGACAATTTACCATTTACCTTCCAAAGACCCTTCCCTCCCAGTCTCCAACCCCAACCCTTCCCTCTCAGTTTCCAACCCCAACCCTTCCCTCCCAGTCTCCAACCCCAACCCTTCCCTCTCAGTCTCCAACCCCAACCCTTCCCTCTCAGTCTCCAACCCCAACCCTTCCCTCCCAGTCTCCAACCCCAACCCTTCCCTCACAGTTTCCAACCCCAACCCTTCCCTCCCAGTCTCCAACCCCAACCCTTCCCTCTCAGTCTCCAACCCCAACCCTTCCCTCCCAGTCTCCAACCCCAACCCTTCCCTCCCAGTCTCCAACCCCAACCCTTCCCTCCCAGTCTCCAACCCTTCCCTCCCCTCCCAGTCTCCAACCCTTCCCGCCCCTCCCAGTCTCCAACCCTTCCCTCCCAATCTCCAACCCCAACCCTTCCCTCCCAGTCTCCAACCCAAACCTTTCCCTCCCAGTCTCCAACCCCAACCCTTCCCTCCCAGTCTCCAACCCCAACCCTTCCCTCTCATTCTCAAACCCTTCCCTCGCAGTCTCCAACCCCAACCCGTCCCTCCAAGTCTCCAAACCCAACCCTTCCCTCCCAGTCTCCAACCCCAACCCTTCCCTCCCAGTCTCCAACCCTTCCCTCCCCTCCCCTCCCAGTCTCCAACCCTTCCCTCCCCTCCCAGTCTCCAACCCTTCCCTCCCAGTCTCCAACCCCAACCCTTGCCTCCCAGTCTCCAACCCAAACCCTTCCCTCCCAGTCTCCAACCCCAACCCTTCCCTCTCATTCTCGAACCCTTCCCTCCCAGTCTCCAACCCCAACCCTTCCCTCAGTCTCCAGCCCCAACCCTTCCCTCCCAGTCTCCAACCCCAACCCTTCCCTCCCAGTCTCCAACCCCAACTCTTCCCTCAGTCTCCAACCCCAACCCTTCCCTCCCAGTTTCCAACCCCAACCCTTCCCTCCCAGTCTCCAACCCTTCCCTCTCAGTCTCCAACCCCAACCCTTCCCTCTCAGTCTCCAACCCCAACCCTTCCCTCCCAGTCTCCAACCCCAACCCTTCCCTCCCATTCTCCAACCCCAACCCTTCCCTCCCAGTATCCAACCCCAACTCTTCCCTCTCAGTCTCCAACCCCAACCCTTCCCTCCCAGTCTCCAACCCCAACCCTTCCCTCCCAGTCTCCAACCCTTCCCTCTCAGTCTCCAACCCTTCCCTCCCAATCTCCAACCCCAACCTTTCCCTCCCAATCTCCAACCCCAACCTTTCCCTCCCAATCTCCAACCCCAACCTTTCCCTCCCAGTCTCCAACCCCAACCCTTCCCTCCCAGTCTCCAACCCTTCCCTCTCAGTCTCCAACCCTTCCCTCTCAGTCTCCAACCCCAATCCTTCCCTGTCAGTCTCCAACCCTTCCCTCTCAGTCTCCAACCCCAACCCTTCCCTCCCAGTCTCCAACCCCAACCCTTCCCTCCCAGTCTCCAACCCCAACCCTTCCCTCCCAGTCTCCAACCCTTCCCTCCCCTCCCAGTCTCCAACCCTTCCCTACAAGTCTCCAACACCAACCCTTCCCTCCCAGTCTCCAACCCTTCCCTCCCAGTCTCCAACCCAAACCCTTCCCTCCCAGTCTCCAACTCCAACCCTTCCCTCTCATTCTCCAACCCTTCCCTCTCATTCTCCAACCCTTCCCTCCCAGTCTCCAACCCCAACCCTTCCCTCCCAGTCTCCAACCCCAACCCTTCCCTCCCAGTATCCAACCCCAACTCTTCCCTCTCAGTCTCCAACCCCAACCCTTCCCTCCCAGTCTCCAACCCCAACCCTTCCCTCCCAGTCTCCAACCCTTCCCTCTGTCTCCAACCCTTCCCTTTCAGTCTCCAACCCCAACCCTTCCCTCCCAGTCTCCAACCCCAACTCTTCCCTCTCAGTCTCCAACCCCAACCCTTCCCTCCCAGTCTCCAACCCCAACCCTTCCCTCCCAGTCTCCAACCCTTCCCTCCCAGTCTCCAACCCTTCCCTCCCAGTCTCCAACCCTTCCCTCTCAGTCTCCAACCCTTCCCTCTGTCTCCAACCCTTCCCTTTCAGTCTCCAACCCCAACCCTTCCCTCCCAGTCTCCAACCCCAACCCTTCCCTCCCATTCTCCAACCCCAACCCTTCCCTCTCAGTCTCCAACCCTTCCCTCTCAGTCTCCAACCCCAACCCTTCCCTCTCAGTCTCCAACCCCAACCCTTCCCTCCCAATCTCCAACCCCAACCTTTCCCTCCCAGTCTCCAACCCCAACCTTTCCCTCCCAGTCTCCAACCCCAACCCTTCCCTCCCAGTCTCCAACCCTTCCATCCCAGTCTCCAACCCTTCCCTCTCAGTCTCCAACCCTTCCCTCCCAGTCTCCAACCCTTCCCTACCCTCCCAGTCTCCAACCCTTCCCTCCCAGTCTCCAACACCAACCCTTCCCTCCCAGTCTCCAACCCTTCCCTCCCAGTCTCCAACCCTTCCCTCCCAGTCTCCAACCCCAACCCTTCCCTCCCAGTCTCCAACCCAAACCCTTCCCTCCCAGTCTCCAACTCCAACCCTTCCCTCTCATTCTCCAACCCTTCCCTCTCATTCTCCAACCCTTCCCTCCCAGTCTCCAACCCCAACCCTTCCCTCCCAGTCTCCAACCCCAACACTTCCCTCCCAGTATCCAACCCCAACTCTTCCCTCTCAGTCTCCAACCCCAACCCTTCCCTCCCAGTCTCCAACCCCAACCCTTCCCTCCCAGTCTCCAACCCTTCCCTCTCAGTCTCCAACCCTTCCCTCTGTCTCCAACCCTTCCCTTTCAGTCTCCAACCCCAACCCTTCCCTCTCAGTTTCCAACCCCAACCCTTCCCTCTGTCTCCAACCCCAACCCTTCCCTCCCAGTCTCCAACCCCAACTCTTCCCTCTCAGTCTCCAACCCCAACCCTTCCCTCCCAGTCTCCAACCCTTCCCTCCCAGTCTCCAACCCTTCCCTCTCAGTCTCCAACCCTTCCCTCTGTCTCCAACCCTTCCCTTTCAGTCTCCAACCCCAACCCTTCCCTCCCAGTCTCCAACCCCAACCCTTCCCTCCCATTCTCCAACCCCAACCCTTCCCTCTCAGTCTCCAACCCTTCCCTCCCAATCTCCAACCCCAACCCTTCCCTCTCAGTCTCCAACCCCAACCCTTCCCTCCCAGTCTCCAACCCCAACCCTTCCCTCCCAGTCTCCAACCCTTCCCTCCCAGTCTCCAACCCTTCCCTCTCAGTCTCCAACCCTTCCCTCCCAGTCTCCAACCCCAACCCTTCCCTCCCAGTCTCCAACCCTTCCCTCTCAGTCTCCAACCCTTCCCTCCCAGTCTCCAACCCCAACCCTTCCCTCTCAGTCTCCAACCCTTCCCTCTCAGTCTCCAACCCCAACCCTTCCCTCTGTCTCCAACCCCAACCCTTCCCTCTCAGTCTCCAACCCCAACCCTTCCCTCTCAGTCTCCAACCCCAACCCTTCCCTCTCAGTCTCCAACCCCAACCCTTCCCTCCCAGCCTCCAACCCCAACCCTTCCCTCCCAGTCTCCAACCCCAACCCTTCCCTCCCAGTCTCCAACCCTTCCCTCCCAGTCTCCAACCCTTCCCTCCCAGTCTCCGACCCCAACCCTTCCCTCCCAGTATCCAACCCTTCCCTCCCAGTCTCCAACCCCAACCCTTCCCTCCCAGTCTCCAACCCAAACCCTTCCCTCCCAGTCTCCAACTCTAACCCTTCCCTCTCATTCTCAACCCTTCCCTCCCAGTCTCCAACCCCAACCCTTCCCTCCCAGTCTCCAACCCCAACCCTTCCCTCCCAGTCTCCAACCCTAACCCTTCCCTCTCAGTCTCCAACCCCAACCCTTCCCTCCCAGTCTCCAACCCTTCCCTCTCAGTCTCCAACCCTTCCCTCTCAGTCTCCAACCCTTCCCTCTCAGTCTCCAACCCTTCCCTCTGTCTCCAACCCTTCCCTTTCAGTCTCCAACCCCAACCCTTCCCTCCCAGTCTCCAACCCTAACCCTTCCCTCTCAGTCTCCAACCCCAACCCTTCCCTCCCAGTCTCCAACCCTTCCCTCTCAGTCTCCAACCCTTCCCTCTCAGTCTCCAACCCTTCCCTCTCAGTCTCCAACCCTTCCCTCTGTCTCCAACCCTTCCCTCTCAGTTTCCAACCCCAACCCTTCCCCCTCAGTCTCCAACCCCAACCCTTCCCTCCCAGTCTCCAACCCCAACCCTTCCCTCCCAGTCTCCAACCCCAACCCTTCCCTCCCATTCTCCAACCCCAACCCTTCCCTCTCAGTCTCCAACCCTTCCCTCTCAGTCTCCAACCCCAACCCTTCCCTCCCAATCTCCAACCCCAACCTTTCCCTCCCAGTCTCCAACCCCAACCCTTCCCTCCCAGTCTCCAACCCCAACCCTTCTCTCCCAGTCTCCAACCCCAACCCTTCCCTCCCAGTCTCCAACTCCAACCCTTCCCTCCCAGTCTCCAACCCTTCCCTCCCAGTCTCCAACCCCAACCCTTCCCCACCAGTCTCCAACCCTTCCCTCCCAGTCTCCAACCCCAACCCTTCCCTCCCAGTCTCCAACCCCAACCCTTCCCTCTCATTCTCCAACCCTTCCCTCCCAGTTTCCAACCCCAACCCTTCCCTCCCAGTCTCCAACCACAACCCTTCCCGCTCATTCTCCAACCCTTCCCTCCCAGTCTCCAACCCCAACCCTTCCCTCCCAATCTCCAACCCCAACCCTTCCCTCTCAGTCTCCAGCCCAACCCTTCCCTCCCAGTCTCCAACCCTTCCCTCCCAGTCTCCAACCCCAACCCTTCCCTCCCAGTCTCCAACCCCAACCCTTCCCTCTCAGTCTCCAACCCCAACCCTTCCCTCTCAGTCTCCAACCCCAACCCTTCCCTCTCAGTCTACCTAGGTGTCAGTATTACCTGTATACGTAGCAGTAGGTTACGGTCAGTATTACCTATATACGTAGCAGTAGGTTACGGTCAGTATTACCTATATACGTAGCAGTAGGTTACGGTCAGTATTACCTGTATACGTAGCAGTAGATTACAGTCAGTATTACCTGTATACGTAGCAGTAGATTACAGTCAGTATTACCTGTATACGTAGCAGTAGGTTACAGTCAGTATTACCTGTATACGTAGCAGTAGATTACAGTCAGTATTACCTGTATACGTAGCAGTAGGTTAGAGTCAGTATTACCTGTATACGTAGCAGTAGGTTACAGTCAGTATTACCTGTATACGTAGCAGTAGGTTACAGTCAGTATTACCTGTATACGTAGCAGTAGGTTACGGTCAGTATTACCTGTATACGTAGCAGTAGGTTAGAGTCAGTATTACCTGTATACGTAGCAGTAGGTTACGGTCAGTATTACCTGTATACGTAGCAGTAGGTTACAGTCAGTATTACCTGTATACGTAGCAGTAGGTTACGGTCAGTATTACCTGTATACGTAGCAGTAGATTACAGTCAGTATTACCTGTATACGTAGCAGTAGGTTACTGTCAGTATTACCTGTATACGTAGCAGTAGGTTACGGTCAGTATTACCTGTATACGTAGCAGTAGATTACAGTCAGTATTACCTGTATACGTAGCAGTAGGTTACAGTCAGTATTACCTGTATACGTAGCAGTAGGTTACAGTCAGTATTACCTGTATACGTAGCAGTAGGTTACGGTCAGTATTACCTGTATACGTAGCAGTAGATTACGGTCAGTATTACCTGTATACGTAGCAGTAGGTTACAGTCAGTATTACCTGTATACGTAGCAGTAGGTTACAGTCAGTATTACCTGTATACGTAGCAGTAGGTTACAGTCAGTATTACCTGTATACGTAGCAGTAGATTACGGTCAGTATTACCTGTATACGTAGCAGTAGGTTACAGTCAGTATTACCTGTATACGTAGCAGTAGGTTACAGTCAGTATTACCTGTATACGTAGCAGTAGGTTACGGTCAGTATTACCTGTATACGTAGTAGTAGGTTACTGTCAGTATTACCTGTATACGTAGCAGTAGGTTACAGTCAGTATTACCTGTATACGTAGCAGTAGGTTACGGTCAGTATTACCTGTATACGTAGCAGTAGGTTACAGTCAGTATTACCTGTATACGTAGCAGTAGGTTACGGTCAGTATTACCTGTATACGTAGCAGTAGGTTACAGTCAGTATTACCTGTATACGTAGCAGTAGGTTACAGTCAGTATTACCTGTATACGTAGCAGTAGGTTACGGTCAGTATTACCTGTATACGTAGCAGTAGGTTACGGTCAGTATTACCTGTATACGTAGCAGTAGGTTACAGTCAGTATTACCTGTATACGTAGCAGTAGGTTACGGTCAGTATTACCTGTATACGTAGCAGTAGGTTACAGTCAGTATTACCTGTATACGTAGCAGTAGGTTACAGTCAGTATTACCTGTATACGTAGCAGTAGGTTACGGTCAGTATTACCTGTATACGTAGCAGTAGGTTACAGTCAGTATTACCTGTATACGTAGCAGTAGGTTACAGTCAGTATTACCTGTATACGTAGCAGTAGGTTACGGTCAGTATTACCTGTATACGTAGCAGTAGGTTACGGTCAGTATTACCTGTATACGTAGCAGTAGGTTACGGTCAGTATTACCTGTATACGTAGCAGTAGGTTACAGTCAGTATTACCTGTATACGTAGCAGTAGGTCAGTATTACCTGTATACGTAGCAGTAGGTTACGGTCAGTATTACCTGTATACGTAGCAGTAGATTACAGTCAGTATTACCTGTATACGTAGCAGTAGGTTACAGTCAGTATTACCTGTATACGTAGCAGTAGGTTACGGTCAGTATTACCTGTATACGTAGCAGTAGGTTACAGTCAGTATTACCTGTATACGTAGCAGTAGGTTACAGTCAGTATTACCTGTATACGTAGCAGTAGGTTACGGTCAGTATTACCTGTATACGTAGCAGTAGGTTACGGTCAGTATTACCTGTATACGTAGCAGTAGGTTACAGTCAGTATTACCTGTATACGTAGCAGTAGGTTACAGTCAGTATTACCTGTATACGTAGCAGTAGGTTACAGTCAGTATTACCTGTATACGTAGCAGTAGGTTACGGTCAGTATTACCTGTATACGTAGCAGTAGGTTAAGGTCAGTATTACCTGTATACGTAGCAGTAGGTTACAGTCAGTATTACCTGTATACGTAGCAGTAGGTTACGGTTGCTGTGCTCCAGTTTCCTCTGCCTGTTCTCCATCTCCTTGGCTCTCTGCTGCTCCTTCTGCAGCCTCCTGATGTAGTCCACAGACGCCTTCAGGATGGTTCCCTTGTTCCAACGCGTCTCCCTGTCTCCGTAGCAGGGGGGTCAGTGAGGAGAAAGGAACAGTGGCATGATTAGATACTATGTTGTAGCAGGGGGGGTCAGTGAGGGGAAAGGAACAGTGGCATGATTAGATACTATGTTGTAGCAGGGGGGGTCAGTGAGGGGAAAGGAACAGTGGTATGATTAGATACTATGTTGTAGCAGGGGGGGTCAG
This sequence comes from Coregonus lavaretus, assembly GCF_964263955.1. NCBI lineage: Eukaryota > Metazoa > Chordata > Actinopteri > Salmoniformes > Salmonidae > Coregonus > Coregonus lavaretus. The sequence continues at coordinate 3,164,683 of NC_140009.1, read as the reverse complement.
TGAGGGGAAAGGAACAGTGGCATGATTAGATACTATGTTGTAGCAGGGGGTGTCAGTGAGGGGAAAGGAACAGTGGCATGATTAGATACTATGTTGTAGCAGGGGGGGTCAGTGAGGGGAAAGGAACAGTGGTATGATTAGATACTATGTTGTAGCAGGGGGTGTCAGTGAGGGGAAAGGAACAGTGGCATGATTAGATACTATGTTGTAGCAGGGGGGGTCAGTGAGGGGAAAGGAACAGTGGCATGATTAGATACTATGTTGTAGCAGGGGGGGTCAGTGAGGGGAAAGGAACAGTGGCATGATTAGATACTATGTTGTAGCAGGGGGGGTCAGTGAGGGGAAAGGAACAGTGGCATGATTAGATACTATGTTGTAGCAGGGGGGGTCAGTGAGGGGAAAGGAACAGTGAGATGGTGAAATATGTACAGTAGCACTTTAGCAGGGGGGGGCTACTCACGGGTCACTCGATTTGGGGATGAGAGCTCCCAGTTCCTTGATGCGATCGTTGATGTTGAACCTCCTCCGTCTCTCAACTAGGAACAACCGTAACATGTCAACATTATCACCAAGCTGGTGACCAACTGTTAGACCTAATGAAATACATTTCAAATATGGTTTCCGTTGGCAGTAAAGTATTGATCTATACTCACTCTGGTTATGGTTGTCCTTTTTCTGTCGCTCCTTCGTCATAGCTTTAACCTCCACCTCTAGAAGGAGACAATATCAAATCAACATTTCGCACTCCAATATCAGTACAGTGTGGGTTGCTAAAGACTGCTTGAAACGTAAATAAAACATAGATTTAAAAAACAGTATATGCATATGTTCAGAATGTCAAAAGACGCTAAAAGTCATAAGACACATAACGGATGGTGAGTATGCCGTAGAGATGAAACGGAAACATGACTGCAGGTCTACTGAAGGCTGAGGCAGAGGAACAGGGTGGGACTGACTGACTGGACAAGGGAAGTTGAGCAATGCTGAGTAAGAACTTTAAAAAGAAAAGAGAGGGGAGGAAAGAGAGGGGGAGGAGAGAGAGAGGGGGAGGTGAGAGAGTGGGGGAGGAGAGAGAGGGGGAGGAGAGAGTGGGGGAGGAGAGAGAGGGAGGGAGGGAAGAGAGAGGGGGAGGAGAGCGAGGGGGAGAGGAGAGAGAGAGGGGGGAGGAGAGAAGGGGGGAAGAGAGAGGGGGGAGGAGAGAGAGGGAGGGAGGGAGAGAGAGGGAGGGAGAGAGAGGGGAGGAGAGAGAGGGGGAGGAGAGAGAGGGAGGGAGAGAGAGAAGTCAGAGAGAGAAAGAGAGAGACAGACACAGAAACAGGGACAGAGTAAGAGAGAGATCGACAGACAGGAAGTTGAGATAGAGAGGATTGGGAGATGACAGAGAGAGATAGACAGACAGGTGTTATTGAGTGTTATTTAGAGAGGAACTTTTTACAGACAGAAAGAGAGACGGAGAGATAGAGAGAGAGGGGGGGAAGAGAGAGGGGGGAGGAGAGAGGGAGGGAAGAGAGACGGAGAGAGAGAGAGAGAGAGGGGGGGAAGAGAGAGGGGGGAGGAGAGAGGGAGGGAAGAGAGACGGAGAGAGAGAGAGAGAGGGGGGGAAGAGAGAGGGGGGAGGAGAGAGGGAGGGAAGAGAGACGGAGAGAGAGAGATAAGAGCTAGAGGGGGTTATATAAGCAATAAGGCCCGAGGGGGTGTGGTATATGGCCAATATACCACGGCTAAGGGCTGTTCTTATGCACGACGCAACGTGGAGTACCTGGATACAGCCCTTAGCCGTGGTATATTGGCCATATACCACAAACCCCTGAGGTGCCTTATTGCTATTATAAACTAGTTACCAACGTAATTAGAGCAGTAAAAATAATATAATATACCATGGCTATCAGCCAATCAGCATTTCAGGGACTCGAACCACCCAGTTTATAATGAGTGTTAAGTGTGTTTTAGAGAGGAACTCTTTACCAGTACCGGTTAACTCAGTCTTGACGTTGTGCAGGTCAGCAGGACAGGAGTTTGAGACGGCGATGGTAGGAGCAGCCATCCCTCCACTGCTGTACACATCCAGCATGTTGCCTGACACTGGCAGCTGCATTCACACAACAACAACAACAAGTCACAAGGTGTAAACAACAACAACAACAACATCATCATCATCATAAAACACACACAACAGCTTTCAGAGGTCATCATTCAAGCAGAAGCCGTTGAAAATGCAGTAAAAGAAGAACATGTTGTGATATCGGAGGTCTAAGAGCTACATTGACTATTGGTAAGTCTGAACAAACCAGGAGACGACTCCACTGATAACCTCCCTGGAACATTGATAATGTGAATTCCAGACTTTTTCTAATGTCTACAAAACAGACAAGATGAGGGTTGCAAAACTCCAATATCTTTTCCCAAATTCCCTGCTGGTTCTCCAGATATCCTGGTTGAAGAGTCCTGGAATGAGGAGGGAATAAAACACAAACTCTGGAATACTCCAACCAGGATATATTAAAAAGCTGGTCATTTGGGGAAATTACTGGGATTTTGCAATTCTAGCCAAGGTCTATCTGCTACTGCCACGGTCTAACTTCTACTGCCACGGTCTAACTGCTACTGCCACGGTCTAACTGCTACTGCCACGGTCTAACTGCTACTGCCACGGTCTAACTGCTACTGCCAAGGTCTGACTGCTACTGCCAAGGTCTAACTGCTACTGCCACGGTCTAACTTCTACTGCCACGGTCTAACTGCTACTGCCACGGTCTAACTGCTACTGCCACGGTCTAACTGCTACTGCCAAGGTCTAACTGCTACTGCCACGGTCTAACTGCTACTGCCACGGTCTAACTGCTACTGCCAAGGTCTAACTGCTACTGCCACGGTCTAACTGCTACTGCCACGGTCTAACTGCTACTGCCATGGTCTAACTTCTACTGCCACGGTCTAACTGCTACTGCCATTGTGGGCTACTAGTCACTCTCACCTCTCTCTTCCCAATGAACAGGATTCAACCTCTAACCAAATAGACACTGTATATTATTTTCATTCAAACACCACAACCAAAACGGACTGTTGTATATCATGAAATGTAATCAAGTAATAAACAGACTGTTGTATATCATGAAATGTAATCAAGTAATAAACAGACTGTTGTATATCATGAAATGTAATCAAGTAATAAACGGACTGTTGTATATCATTAAATGTAATCAAGTAATAAACGGACTGTTGTATATCATGAAATGTAATCAAGTAATAAACGGACTGTTGTATATCATGAAATGTAATCAAGTAATAAACGGACTGTTGTATATCATGAAATGTAATCAAGTAATAAACGGACTGTTGTATATCATGTAATGTAATCAAGTAATAAACGGACTGTTGTATATCATGTAATGTAATCAAGTAATAAACGGACTGTTGTATATCATTAAATGTAATCAAGTAATCGCTCAACGGTCAATATGACAAACACTATCTACTATTCACAACTGGAGCCTCAGTTTCATTAACAGAATACAGTAATAAACATGTTAGCATGTCTACATATCAGTTTCATTAACAGAATACAGTAATAAACATGTTAGCATGTCTACATATCAGTTTCATTAACAGAATACAGTAATAAACATGTTGTTAGCATGTCTACATATCAGTTTCATTAACATAATACAGTAATAAACATGTTGTTAGCATGTCTACATATCAGTTTCATTAACAGAATACTGTAATAAACATGTTGTTAGCATGTCTACATATCAGTTTCATTAACAGAATAAAGTAATAAACATGTTGTTAGCATGTCTACATATCAGTTTCATTAACATCAGAATACAGTAATAAACATGTTAGCATGTCTACATATCAGTTTCATTAACAGAATACAGTAATAAACATGTTGTTAGCATGTCTACATATCAGTTTCATTAACATCAGAATACAGTAATAAACATGTTAGCATGTCTACATATCAGTTTCATTAACAGAATACAGTAATAAACATGTTGTTAGCATGTCTACATATCAGTTTCATTAACAGAATACAGTAATAAACATGTTGTTAGCATGTCTATATATCAGTTTCATTAACATAATACAGTAATAAACATGTTGTTAGCATGTCTACATATCAGTTTCATTAACAGAATACAGTAATAAACATGTTAGCATGTCTACATATCAGTTTCATTAACAGAATACAGTAATACACATGTTGTTAGCATGTCTACATATCAGTTTCATTAACAGAATACAGTAATAAACATGTTGTTAGCATGTCTACATATCAGTTTCATTAACAGAATACAGTAATAAACATGTTGTTAGCATGTCTACATATCAGTTTCATTAACAGAATACAGTAATAAACATGTTAGCATGTCTACATATCAGTTTCATTAACAGAATACAGTAATAAACATGTTGTTAGCATGTCTACATATCAGTTTCATTAACAGAATACAGTAATAAACATGTTGTTAGCATTTCTACATATCAGTTTCATTAACAGAATACAGTAATGAACATGTTGTTAGCATGTCTACATATCAGTTTCATTAACAGAATACAGTAATAAACATGTTGTTAGCATGTCTACATATCAGTTTCATTAACATAATACAGTAATAAACATGTTAGCATGTCTACATATCAGTTTCATTAACATAATACACTAATAAACATGTTAGCATGTCTACATATCAGTTTCATTAACATCAGAATACAGTAATAAACATGTTGTTAGCATGTCTACATATCAGTTTCATTAACAGAATACAGTAATAAACATGTTAGCATGTCTACATATCAGTTTCATTAACAGAATACAGTAATAAACATGTTAGCATGTCTACATATCAGTTTCATTAACATAATACAGTAATAAACATGTTGTTAGCATGTCTACATATCAGTTTCATTAACAGAATACAGTAATACACATGTTGTTAGCATGTCTACATATCAGTTTCATTAACAGAATACAGTAATAAACATGTTGTTAGCATGTCTACATATCAGTTTCATTAACAGAATACAGTAATAAACATGTTGTTAGCATGTCTACATATCAGTTTCATTAACAGAATACAGTAATAAACATGTTGTTAGCATGTCTACATATCAGTTTCATTAACAGAATACAGTAATAAACATGTTAGCATGTCTACATATCAGTTTCATTAACAGAATACAGTAATAAACATGTTAGCATGTCTACATACCAGTTTCATTAACAGAATACAGTAATAAACATGTTGTTAGCATGTCTACATATCAGTTTCATTAACAGAATACAGTAATAAACATGTTAGCATGTCTACATATCAGTTTCATTAACAGAATACAGTAATAAACATGTTGTTAGCATGTCTACATATCAGTTTCATTAACAGAATACAGTAATAAACATGTTGTTAGCATGTCTACATATCAGTTTCATTAACAGAATACAGTAATAAACATGTTGTTAGCATGTCTACATATCAGTTTCATTAACAGAATACAGTAATAAACATGTTGTTAGCATGTCTACATATCAGTTTCATTAACAGAATACAGTAATAAACATGTTAGCATGTCTACATATCAGTTTCATTAACATCAGAATACAGTAATAAACATGTTAGCATGTCTACATATCAGTTTCATTAACAGAATACAGTAATAAACATGTTGTTAGCATGTCTACATATCAGTTTCATTAACAGAATACAGTAATAAACATGTTGTTAGCATGTCTATATATCAGTTTCATTAACATAATACAGTAATAAACATGTTGTTAGCATGTCTACATATCAGTTTCATTAACAGAATACAGTAATAAACATGTTAGCATGTCTACATATCAGTTTCATTAACATCAGAATACAGTAATAAACATGTTGTTAGCATGTCTACATATCAGTTTCATTAACATAATACACTAATAAACATGTTAGCATGTCTACATATCAGTTTCATTAACATCAGAATACAGTAATAAACATGTTGTTAGCATGTCTACATATCAGTTTCATTTACAGAATACAGTAATAAACATGTTAGCATGTCTACATATCAGTTTCATTAACAGAATACAGTAATAAACATGTTGTTAGCATGTCTACATATCAGTTTCATTAACAGAATACAGTAATAAACATGTTGTTAGCATGTCTACATATCAGTTTCATTAACAGAATACAGTAATAAACATGTTAGCATGTCTACATATCAGTTTCATTAACAGAATACAGTAATAAACATGTTGTTAGCATGTCTACATATCAGTTTCATTAACATCAGAATACAGTAATAAACATGTTAGCATGTCTACATATCAGTTTCATTAACATAATACAGTAATAAACATGTTGTTAGCATGTCTACATATCAGTTTCATTAACAGAATACAGTAATAAACATGTTAGCATGTCTACATATCAGTTTCATTAACAGAATACAGTAATAAACATGTTGTTAGCATGTCTACATATCAGTTTCATTAACAGAATACAGTAATACACATGTTGTTAGCATGTCTACATATCAGTTTCATTAACAGAATACAGTAATAAACATGTTAGCATGTCTACATATCAGTTTCATTAACAGAATACAGTAATAAACATGTTGTTAGCATGTCTACATATCAGTTTCATTAACAGAATACAGTAATAAACATGTTAGCATGTCTACATATCAGTTTCATTAACGTCAGAATACAGTAATAAACATGTTAGCATGTCTACATATCAGTTTCATTAACAGAATACAGTAATAAACATGTTAGCATGTCTACATATCAGTTTCATTAACATCAGAATACAGTAATAAACATGTTAGCATGTCTACATATCAGTTTCATTAACAGAATACAGTAATAAACATGTTGTTAGCATGTCTACATATCAGTTTCATTAACAGAATACAGTAATAAACATGTTAGCATGTCTACATATCAGTTTCATTAACAGAATACAGTAATAAACATGTTAGCATGTCTACATATCAGTTTCATTAACATCAGAATACAGTAATAAACATGTTAGCATGTCTACATATCAGTTTCAAGATAAACCTGAGCCTGTAGACAGATACAACGTCAAAATCAATTCAGTGAGAAACCTAAACAAATCCAGACGAACTCAAAACCCAAATTCTTATCTCAACTAACCTCTTCAAAACACAAACGACTCTAATTCATTTCATAGAAACTCCACAGAACAACATTTATTTTACCTGGATCATCTTATTTATGGTGTTATGCTGCTGCTCCAGAACAACCAGAATCCTCATCTTTCTCCTGCCAAACCAAACCGCTCTCACTTCCCCTTTCTCTCTGAACCGACGGTTGAGAAATGGCCAAACGTCGTCAGGGGGGGGGAAAGAAACACCTCTCTCTCTCTCTCTCTCTCTCCGGTCCACGGTTAGCTAACCCTTAGTCTCCACAGTTAAGCGATCAGCGTTCTACACACAGGTTGACTGACCACACCCCACCCTGCTCTAGCCTACTCTGGCCTGTCCTGTCCTGTCCTGGCCACTGTTAGCCATGTGTCAGAACAGTATGTTTACTCTCACCGCCAGGCTGGATTCCACCGTCTCTGACTTGACATCCAACCGCCCTGCTCCAAAAAAATCAATTATCTCTGACAACACAAAGCAGCATGGACACTCACTGAGACACAAAGACATGGCTATCAATGTGTTGATAAGCCAGTAAGACCCAGGGGCAACTTTCAGTGACTGGCCTCTGGAGAAGATTCCATAATCAACCGCTTGCAGCAGTATCAAGCCACAAAAGGCATGCATGAGTTTCATTTGAAGAAGCAGGCTTACAGATGATTCATTTATCTCCAGGAGTGAATGCATAGTCACATGTTCTTGGTATGATGTCTTACTACATACCGTGTTGGCTAGATGTAGGCCAGAGTATGTAAGGTTTAGTTAATGTATGTCTTACTGCATACCGTGCTGGCTAGATGTAGGCCAGAGTATGTAAGGTTTGGTTAATGTATGTCTTACTGCATACCGTGTTGGCTAGATGTAGGCCAGAGTATGTAAGGTTTAGTTAATGTATGTCTTACTACATACCGTGTTGGCTAGATGTAGGCCAGAGTATGTAAGGTTTGGTTAATGTATGTCTTACTGCATACCGTGTTGGCTAGATGTAGGCCAGAGTATGTAAGGTTTAGTTAATGTATGTCTTACTGCATACCGTGTTGGCTAGATGTAGGCCAGAGTATGTAAGGTTTAGTTAATGTATGTCTTACTGCATACCGTGTTGGCTAGATGTAGGCCAGAGTATGTAAGGTTTAGTTAATGTATGTCTTACTACATACCGTGTTGGCTAGATGTAGGCCAGAGTATGTAAGGTTTAGTTAATGTATGTCTTACTACATACCGTGTTGGCTAGATGTAGGCCAGAGTATGTAAGGTTTAGTTAATGTATGTCTCACTACATACCGTGTTGGCTAGATGTAGGCCAGAGTATGTAAGGTTTAGTTAATGTATGTCTCACTACATACCGTGTTGGCTAGATGTAGGCCAGAGTATGTAAGGTTTGGTTAATGTATGTCTTACTGCATACCGTGTTGGCTAGATGTAGGCCAGAGTATGTAAGGTTTAGTTAATGTATGTCTTACTGCATACCGTGTTGGCTAGATGTAGGCCAGAGTATGTAAGGTTTGGTTAATGTATGTCTTACTGCATACCGTGTTGGCTAGATGTAGGCCAGAGTATGTAAGGTTTGGTTAATGTATGTCTTACTGCATACCGTGTTGGCTAGATGTAGGCCAGAGTATGTAAGGTTTAGTTAATGTATGTCTTACTACATACCGTGTTGGCTAGATGTAGGCCAGAGTATGTAAGGTTTAGTTAATGTATGTCTTACTACATACCGTGTTGGCTAGATGTAGGCCAGAGTATGTAAGGTTTAGTTAATGTATGTCTTACTACATACCGTGTTGGCTAGATGTAGGCCAGAGTATGTAAGGTTTAGTTAATGTATGTCTTACTGCATACCGTGTTGGCTAGATGTAGGCCAGAGTATGTAAGGTTTAGTTAATGTATGTCTTACTGCATACCGTGTTGGCTAGATGTAGGCCAGAGTATGTAAGGTTTAGTTAATGTATGTCTTACTGCATACCGTGTTGGCTAGATGTAGGCCAGAGTATGTAAGGTTTAGTTAATGTATGTCTTACTGCATACCGTGTTGGCTAGATGTAGGCCAGAGTATGTAAGGTTTGGTTAATGTATGTCTTACTGCATACCGTGTTGGCTAGATGTAGGCCAGAGTATGTAAGGTTTGGTTAATGTATGTCTTACTGCATACCGTGTTGGCTAGATGTAGGCCAGAGTATGTAAGGTTTAGTTAATGTATGTCTTACTACATACCGTGTTGGCTAGATGTAGGCCAGAGTATGTAAGGTTTAGTTAATGTATGTCTTACTGCATACCGTGTTGGCTAGATGTAGGCCAGAGTATGTAAGGTTTGGTTAATGTATGTCTTACTGCATACCGTGTTGGCTAGATGTAGGCCAGAGTATGTAAGGTTTGGTTAATGTATGTCTTACTGCATACCGTGTTGGCTAGATGTAGGCCAGAGTATGTAAGGTTTAGTTAATGTATGTCTTACTACATACCGTGTTGGCTAGATGTAGGCCAGAGTATGTAAGGTTTAGTTAATGTATGTCTTACTGCATACCGTGTTGGCTAGATGTAGGCCAGAGTATGTAAGGTTTGGTTAATGTATGTCTTACTGCATACCGTGTTGGCTAGATGTAGGCCAGAGTATGTAAGGTTTGGTTAATGTATGTCTTACTGCATACCGTGTTGGCTAGATGTAGGCCAGAGTATGTAAGGTTTAGTTAATGTATGTCTTACTGCATACCGTGTTGGCTAGATGTAGGCCAGAGTATGTAAGGTTTGGTTAATGTATGTCTTACTGCATACCGTGTTGGCTAGATGTAGGCCAGAGTATGTAAGGTTTAGTTAATGTATGTCTTACTGCATACCGTGTTGGCTAGATGTAGGCCAGAGTATGTAAGGTTTGGTTAATGTATGTCTCACTACATACCGTGTTGGCTAGATGTAGGCCAGAGTATGTAAGGTTTGGTTAATGTATGTCTTACTGCATACCGTGTTGGCTAGATGTAGGCCAGAGTCGATCAACGTAAAGAACTCATCGTTGAGACTGGATTCAAGACTGATGATGTCATCGATCACATCTTCCATCTGAAATACAAACGGCTCTGGGGTCAGTAGAGGAAGAGGTGACATTATACACATCTACCCTCCCTCCCTCCCTCCCACCCACCCAGTCCCTCCCTCCCTCCCACCCTCCCTCCCTCCCAGTCCCTCCCTCCCTCCCACCCACCCACCCACCCTCCCTCCCACCCTCCCACCCACCCTCCCACACAGTCCCTCCCTCCCTCCCTCCCTCCCACCCTCCCTCCCTCCCTCACACACAGTCCCTCCCTCCCACCCACCCACCCTCCCTCCCTCCCTCTCTCCCTCCCTCCCTCCCTCCCTCCCTCCCTCCCACCCACCCACCCTCCCTCCCTCCCTCTCTCCCTCCCAGTCCCTCCCTCCCTCCCACCCACCCACCCACCCACCCACCCTCCCTCCCACCCTCCCACCCACCCTCCCACACAGTCCCTCCCTCCCTCCCTCCCTCCCACCCACCCACCCACCCACCCTCCCTCCCTCCCTCCCTCACACACAGTCCCTCCCTCCCACCCACCCACCCTCCCTCCCTCTCTCCCTCCCTCCCTCCCTCCCTCCCTCCCTCATCTAGTGTCTCAGATAAGGAGTGCTGATCCAGGATTAGTTTAGCCTTTTAGATCATAATGAATAAGATTAAATGGACAGGAGAAACCTGATCCTAGATCAGTGCTCATAGTCTGAGGTGCTTTATACATACGGTCCCTGCACCTTGGGTCAGACATACAGCCAGATTGAGCTAGCGCGTTAGACCGGGTGAGTCATCCATAGGAAACTTCACTGGAACACTCCACACGGCACTTTATGAATGAGGCACCATTTCACAAGCCACAATGAAATGGACTCACACTCTTCCTATGAAATAGCTTCTTCACACTTTCTATGAAATGGCTTCTTCACACTCTATGAAATGGCTTCTTCAGACTATTTCATTATTTGCTGCAAGTCAACCCCTCCTTTAGGACCATAGCAGTCTGAGTAAGAGCTTTATCAACACAGTGACTTTAAATTCCAGTTAAAATACGTTTCAATTAAACTTTATTAATCCCCTCAGGGGCAAATGAACGAGGTTTTTCTCCAAAAGCGACTGACACAGACTGACAAAAACAACAGGCAGCGGAGTACACCTTTAATTGAAGTCTCTGTGGTGTGAAGCGGAGTACACCTTTAATTGAAGTCTCTGTGGTGTGAAGCGGAGTACACCTTTAATTGAAGTCTCTGTGGTGTGAAGCGGAGTACACCTTTAATTGAAGTCTCTGTGGTGTGAAGCGGAGTACACCTTTAATTGAAGTCTCTGTGGTGTGAATTGTGAAGCGTGCAGAGATTATTAGGCTGGCCAACGTTGGATTTAACAGAACAATGTGGTGCCAAAAGAGCAAGGTGCAGGAGACGGACAGACAGACAGGACAGCTAGTCCTGTGGTATTTGACAGCACAATGTGGTGCCAAACACACAGAGCCACAGAGCAAGGTGCAGGAGACAGACAGACCCACTCCAGACAGACAGACAGACACACCGACAGACAGACACACCGACAGACAGACACACCGACAGACAGACACACCGACAGACAGACAGACACACCGACAGACAGACAGACAGACCGACAGACAGACAGACACAGACAGGACAGACACACCGACAGACAGAAACACCGACAGACAGACACACCGACAGACAGACAGACAGAGACACCGACACACAGACAGACAGACACACCGACAGACACACCGACAGACAGACAGACAGACAGACACACCGACAGACCCGCGACAGACAGACAGACAGACAGACAGACACAGACAGGACAGACAGACAGGACAGCTAGCTAGCAAGGTGCAGGAGACAGACACACCGACAGACAGACACACCGACAGACAGACAGACACAGACAGGACAGACACAGACAGACAGACAGGACAGCTAGCTAGCAAGGTGCAGGAGACAGACAGACACACCGACAGACAGACACACCGACAGACAGACAGACACAGACAGGACAGACACAGACAGACAGACAGGACAGCTAGCTAGCAAGGTGCAGGAGACAGACAGACACACCGACAGACAGACAGGACAGACAGACAGACCCGGCACAAAGTGAGGCTACAACAGAATTCTATGTGTTATTACAGGGGGTAATAACTCCTGTTGAATTTAAAGGAACTGGAAGACCAAGACAATGTAGAATACATTAGGAGGAACATTTACATTTACGTCATTTAGCAGACGCTCTTATCCAGAGCGACTTACATTATTTTTTTTCATATCCCCCTGTGGGAAACGAACCCACAACCCTGGCGTTGCAAACGCCATGCTCTACCAACTGAGCTACATCCCTGCCGGCCATTCCCTCCCCTACCCTGGACGACGATGGGCCAATTGCGCGCCGCCCCATGGGTCTCCCGGTCACGGCCTGCTACGACAGAGCCTGGATTCGAACCAGGATCTCTAGTGGCACAGCGATGCAGTGCCTTAGACCACTGCGCCACTCAGGAGACCGGAACACCCAAAGAAACTCATAATAACGTCTACAACTGGTACAATAACACTTATTTAGCAGACGTGCTTATCCAGAGCCACTTACAATAAGGTCTATACAACGTAGACCAACCTAATATTTAGGAAACGGCACCTCACGGAAGCCTGCTGTTGTTTAAGTGTAAAGGTGATTGAAGCGGCTGAATAGAAGTGGGATATTAGAGGCTATTATTTTCCCTCATCATGGCAGCTGCACGGGCATTATTCCCAGATTTTTCAAGGGTTAAAATCAACCCAAGCTCCCATGTACTTCCTAGACTGGGTTGCAGAGATGTGAGACCACAGAATGAAACAGAACAGTATTCGTTTTGTATCTCTATGTTTACAACGGTGACGTACCTCCTCCTTGTTGGCGCTCAGGCTGAGCACAGCCAGTGGGCTGCTGGGAGTGCTGCTGGCTGCAGGCTGGAGAGAAGGGGCGGATCCGGACTGAGGCGAGGGGGAGGCGCCCAGTGTCTGATTGGTCAGTTTGTTCCCCAGGGTGGAGGAGAGGTAGTGTTTCACCTGCTGTCTCTGAGAGGCCTGGATGTGGTACTTAGTGGGGTTCTCCAGGTGGGTCTGAACCTAGAGGAGAGAGAGAGAGACAGAGACAGAGACAGAGACAGAGACAGAGACAGAGACAGAGAGAGAGAGAGAGAGAGAGAGAGAGAGAGAGAGAGAGAGAGAGAGAGAGAGAGAGAGAGAGAGAGAGAGAGAGAGAGAGACAGAGAGAGAGAGAGAGAGAGAGAGAGAGAGAGAGGGGAGATTAGTCAATTAACAAATGCAGGTATAATGCATTATAATGCACTGTAAGACTTCCATTTAATAAGCACGAACAGATAAGACGTTTGTTGTCACAAGCAGGTGCAGTCCTCCCCAAACCCAGTCGTCAGAGTGCTCCAGGCGGTGCATGATGTACCTTGAGGACCTCCACAGGGACCTGAGCAGGGGGAGGTCTGGCCCCGGCGTGCGCTGGGGCCATGGAGATGGCTGGGGAGGAGTCGGCGGTGCGTAGCTGGGCTGAGGAGACCTGCTGCTGGGCCTCTCTCCTCTCCTGGTCCCTGGCCTGCTGGCGCATCAGCTCCTGCCTCATCAACACCCGGGACGTCATCACTGGGCCGGAGGAGGGAGACGCCGTGTCAGATGGGGGCTGGGACACGCTGCAGAGAGAGGGAGGGGGACAGAGTCACGGTTGGGACACGCTGCAGAGAGAGGGAGGGGGACAGAGTCACGGTTGGGACACGCTGCAGAGAGAGGGAGGGGGACAGAGTCACGGTTGGGACACGCTGCAGAGAGAGGGAGGGGGACAGAGTCACGGTTGGGACACGCTGCAGAGAGAGGGAGGGGGACAGAGTCACGGTTGGGACACGCTGCAGAGAGAGGGAGGGGGACAGAGTCACGGTTGGGACACGCTGCAGAGAGAGGGAGGGGGACAGAGTCACGGTTGGGACACGCTGCAGAGAGAGGGAGGGGGACAGAGTCACGGTTGGGACACGCTGCAGAGAGAGGGAGGGGGACAGAGTCACGGTTGGGACACGCTGCAGAGATAGGGAGGGGGACAGAGTCACGGTTGGGACACGCTGCAGAGAGAGGGAGGGGGACAGAGTCACGGTTGGGACACGCTGCAGAGAGAGGGAGGGGGACAGAGTCACGGTTGGGACACGCTGCAGAGAGAGGGAGGGGGACAGAGTCACGGTTGGGACACGCTGCAGAGAGAGGGAGGGGGACAGAGTCACGGTTGGGACACGCTGCAGAGAGAGGGAGGGGGACAGAGTCACGGTTGGGACACGCTGCAGAGAGAGGGAGGGGGACAGAGTCACGGTTGGGACACGCTGCAGAGAGAGGGAGGGGGACAGAGTCACGGTTGGGACACGCTGCAGAGAGAGGGAGGGGGACAGAGTCACGGTTGGGACACACTGCAGAGAGAGGGAGGGGGACAGAGTCACGGTTGGGACACGCTGCAGAGAGAGGGAGGGGGACAGAGTCACGGTTGGGACACGCTGCAGAGAGAGGGAGGGGGACAGAGTCACGGTTGGGACACGCTGCAGAGAGAGGGAGGGGGACAGAGTCACGTCAGTATGTTTATTGTAGCGTCCCAATTCGATTGGGGGCAGAGACGGGCTGCAGGCGGGACAGGGTCAGTATAAAAACTGTATACAATGTAAAACAGAAATTAAACAAACGTATACATTGAGAATACATCAATGCAGTCAAATGAGCAGGAAAACAGCAGCAGGAGACACAGCGGAGGCCTGAAGATACAGAGAGGCAGACCTCACTGAGAAATAGAAGTGATGATATTATGTAGATACTACAATATGTAGCAGTTAAGGTCAGTGAGTTCAGACTGCTGTGCAGTGCACCAGTCAGTTACATTAGAAGTCCGTTTACACGAGGAAAACTGAAAGTACAGAACACTATTTCACAAGACTCTGCAGTTACATGGCGATACAGTACATTTCCATTCAGAGAAATAGCAGATCCTGCTGAGTCACTCACTTGGAAGCCCCTGGATCTGAACTAAAACCCAACACCCTAAACCCTACACCCTAAACCCTACACCCTAGTACCCTATACCCTAATACCCTACACCCTAGTACCCTATACCCTAACACCCTAAACCCTACACCCTAGTACCTAACACCCTAAACCCTACACCCTAGTACCCTATACCCTAACACCCTAAACCCTACACCCTTGTACCTAACACCCTAAACCCTACACCCTAAACCCTAGTACCCTATACCCTAATACCCTACACCCTAATACCCTACACCCTAACACAGGGAGTCTCTCTGCTGTAAACATAATCTTCCTAGTAGCCATACCAAATCCTGACAAATCACTCACTGGGAAGTCCCTGGATCTCAACTAAAACCCACCCTCCATAACCCTAACCCTCCGCTGTTAACATCTTCCTCAGTCACACAATGGAAAGCCCCTGGATAAATCAAAACTACAAACCAAGTTACCCTACACCTACCTTCACCCTGGGAGGGCTTTCCCAGTCAGAAGTTCCCACAACATGATCACGCTTGAACTAACATGACTATCTAAGGTTTTGTGGGTCTAAGTTATAAATCAACATGACTAAGGTTGTGTGGAGTTACTACTGTTACCTTAAGCAATGTACACAACCTCTCCAAAGTGGAAATGAAGATGTATAATCGTTGTCTCTCTAGCATTGTAATGTTCCCCAACACTGTTACTATCCACATTACAATCAACTCAAACACAAATACTACTATTACTACACCATTACTGGACAGTGTCCTAACAGCTTGTCTAATCCAAACACCTTCTCTCTCACTGTGTTGTTTTTAAAAAAAGAGACTAATAACATTGACATCAACTCTCATCCTCCTAGATGTGGTTGTGTATTCTTGCTGAGTCACTGTGAATACACTGTGGGAATTCCCTGGGGTATAGACAGAGCAGAGAGAGACAGAGAGAGACAGACAGACAGAGAGAGACACAGAAACAGAGAGACAGACAGATAGAGAGACAGACAGACAGAGAGAGAGACAGACAGAGAGACAGACAGAGGGAGACAGAAACAGAGAGACAGACAGACAGAGACAGAGAGAGAGACAGAAACAGAGAGACAGACAGATAGAGAGAGAGACAGAGAGAGACAGACAGAGACAGAGACAGAGAGAGAGAGAGAGAGAGAGAGAGAGACAGAAACAGAGAGAGACAGAGAGAGAGACAGAGAGAGACAGAGAGAGAGAGAGAGAGAGAGAGAGAGAGAGAGAGAGAGAGAGACAGATCCTTTCCTTTTCCTCTATTTTGATGTCATTTTTTTACTCTGCATCATTGGGCTCGTAAACATTTCACGGTTAAGTCTACACCCGTTTTATTCGGTGCATGTGACAAATAAAATGTGATTGGATTTGAGCAAGACATGCACAGACCAGTTATGGTAAACAGTTCCATGTACATAATGGAACGGGAGAAAAGACAGATGAAGGTTGTGTCTGATCTGACCTGGAACAGCGTGTGTGCTCACCTCAGGGTGATGGGCTGGCTCTTCAGCTGGTAGAAGGTATCAGACTCTGACGGGAGGACGCTCTCCACCTCGATATCTGCTACTATCCCCGACTCAGGCAGGAGAGGCTCCAGACTGGAAACACATTACAACTACAGGTCAGGAACATACAGGCAGATATGATAAGAATATGCATTCCGGGAAAGTATTCAGACCCTTTGACTTTTTTTTCCACATATTGTTGAGTTACAGGCTTATTATAAAATGAAATAGATTTTTTTTTCCCTCATCAATCTACACACAATAACCCATAATGAAAAAGCGAAACCATTTTCTTTTTGTTGAACTTTTAGCTAAATGTATTACAAATATTTACATAAGTGAATACTTATGTAAATGTGATATTTCAGGTTATTTTTGTAACTGTTTTTGCTTTGTCATTATGGGGTATTGTGTGTAGATTGAAGGAAAAAAACTATGTAATACATTTTAGAATAAGGCTGTAACGTAACAAAATGTGGAAAAAAAAAAAAAATCCTCATCAATCTACACACAATACCCCATATTGAAAAAGCGAAACCATTTTCTTTTTGTTGAACTTTTAGCTAAATGTATTACAAATATTTACATAAGTATTCAGACCCTTTGCTATGAGACTCGTTATGGAGCTCAGGTGCATCCTGTTTCCATTGATCTTGTGATGTTTCTACAACTTGATTGGAGTCCACCTGTGGTAAATTCAATTGATTGGACATGATTTGGAAAGGAACACACCTGTCTATATAAGGTCCCACAGTTGACAGTGCATGTCTGAGCAAAAACCAAGCCATGAGGTTGAAGGAATTGCCCATAGAGCTCTGAGACAGGATTGTGTCGAGGCACAGATCTGGGGAAGGGTACCAAAAAATGGCTGCAGCATTGAAGTTCCCCAAGAACACAGTGGCCTCCATCGTTCTTAAAATGGAAGAAGTTTGGAACCACCAAGACTCTTCCTAGAGCTGGCTGCCCGGCCAAACTGAGCAATCGGGGGAGAAGGGCTTTGGTCAGGGAGGTGACCAAGAACTCAATGGTCACTCTGACAGAGCTCCAGAGTTCCTCTGTAGAGATGGGAGAACCTACCAGAAAGACAACCATCTTTGCAGCACTCCACCAATCAGGCCTTTATGGTAGAGTGGCCAGACGGAAGCCACTCCTCAGTAAAAGGCACATGACAGCCCGCTTGGAGTTTGCCAAAAGGCACCTAATGGACTCTCAGAACATGAGAAACAAGATTCTCTGGTCTGATCAAACCAAGATTTGAACTATTTGGCCTGAATGCCAAGCGTCACGTCTGGAGGAAACCTGGCACCATCCCTACGGTGAAGCATGGGGGTGGCAGCATCATGCTGTGGGTATGTTTTTCAGCGGCAGGGACTGGGAGACTAGTCAGGATCGAGGGAAAGATGAAGTACAGAGAGATCCTTGATGAAAACCTGCTCCAGAGCACTCAGGACCTCAGACTGGGGCAAAGGTTCACCTTCCAACAGGACAACGATCCTAAGCACACAGCCAAGACAACGCAGGAGTGGCTTTCGGGACAAGTCTCTGAATGTCCTTGAGTGGCCCAGCCAGAGCCTGAAGTTGAACCCAATCGAACATCTCTGGAGAGACCTGAAAATAGCTGTGCAGCGATGCTCCCCATCCAACATGACAGAGCTTGAGAGGATCTGCAGAGAAGAATGGGAGAAACTCCCCAAATACAGGTGTGCCAAGCTTGTAACGTCATACCCAAGAAGACTAGAGGCTGTAATCGCTGCCAAAGGTGCTTCAACAAAGTACTGAGTAAAGGGTCTGAATACTTATGTAAATGTGATATTTCAGGTTTTTATTCTAAATAACACATTTTTTTTGTAACTGTTTTTGCTTTGTCATTATGGGGTATTGTGTGTAGATTGAAGGAAAAAAACAATGTAATACATTTTATAATAAGGCTATAACGTAACAAAATGTGGAAAAAGTCAAGGGGTATGAATACTTTCCAAATGCACTGTATAAACTGAACAAAAATATAAATGCAACATGTAAAGTGTTTCATGAGCTGAAATAAAAGATCCCAGAAATGTTCCACATGCACAAAAAGCTTATTTCTCTCATTTTGTGCACAATTATTTTTACATCAGTTAGTGAGCATTTCTCCTTTGCCAAAATAATCCATCCACCTGACAGGTGTGGCATATCAAGAAGCTGATTAATCAGCATGATCATTACACAGGTGCACCTTGTGCTGGGGACAATAAAAGGCCATTCTAAAATGTGCTGTTCTGTCACACAACACAATGCCACAGATGTCTCAAGTTTTGAAGGAGCACGCAAATGGCATGCTTACTGCAGCAATGTCCACCAGAGCTGTTGACAGAGAATTTAATGTTTAATTTGGAGGCCAATGTCGTTTTAGAGAATTTGGCAGTACGTCCAACTGGACTAAAAACCACAGACCACAAGTAACTACGCCAGCCCAGGACCTCCACATCCGGCTTCTTTCACCTGCGGGATCGTCTGAGACCAGCCACCTGGACAGCGGATGAAACTGAGGAGTATTTCTGTCTGTAATAAAGCCCTTTTGTGGGGAAAAACTAATTATGATTGGCTGGGCCTGGCTCCCCAGTGGGTGGGCCTATGCCCTCCCAGGCCCACCCATGGCTGCGCCCCTGCCCAGTCATGTAAAATCAATACATTAGGGCCTTATGAATTTATTTCAATTGACTGATTTCCTAACTGTAATTCAGTAAAATCTTGGAATTGTTGCATTGATATTTTTGTTCATCAGGTCTCGTCAGTAGCCTAGGCTGAGGGAACACACACCCCGGATGCCAAGCAGACATCCACAGAATGTAAACACAGAAACCCCGCCAAGATGCCTCGTTCTACAATTACCACAGACGCGACGACAGAACCAAACATGAGCATATTAGTCTTTAGGACTATAATCATGATCCGAAAACAATCATATATCCAACTCACCAATAAATGAATAAATAGTCCCGTTGCCTTCAGGAGAAAAATAACTGAAACCGAGCAATGGAATTCCATAATCGGTCCTTGGTGGGAAAATATTCCAGTCTCACAATTAGGTTTATGCATAAATCAATGACGAATAGAAAACTCGATTGAGTTTGTCAAAAACAAAAATGTCGTTGTTTTTATAATGTTGTAGAACAGGAAGCCATGTTGTCATCATAAAGAGGAGGACGTAGCCTACTTCTCCGCTCACCGGTTAAACCGAGATCATTTATATAAAACCTCATCAACATTCAACTAGGGTCCATAAAAAAATGTGTTTTGCCTCAGCGATCAAACGACCGTTAGACAATAAAATGTAAGAATGGCCTTTGTATCCTAGGAAATTGTCTTGTTACGTCGTGTTAGTTGCTCAGGCTACAGCCAGAGAGAGAGAGGGAGAGAGAGAGAGAGAGAGGCATCCGTAGAGTTGCTAAAAATAGGAAGCTTGTGAACTAAACCCATTACTACCTGGAGTAGTCGCGCACAACCTTTCTGTCAAATGAAACAGTGTAGTATTGGAGCCTAACAGTAGTGTGGACGGGAGAACAGTGTAGTGTCAACATTGTAACAGCACAGTAGGCAGGGGAAACATTGCATCAATATTACTGTTATTAGACACCGCGGCAGATTAAACATTATAACATGTTCTCATCCAAATAGCCTAACCTTAGCGAAATCCTACCAAATGGAGACTAGAGTCAAAGATTTTTATAACTAAACCGAGATAGACCACAGCCTGTCGTTTCAAATGGGAACAAATGAGTCATAGTGGGCAGAACAAGCAAGCGAGATCCTATTGGCGCGTTCTAGCATATATTTGCATATTTCCATTAGGAAACGCCTACTCTATGAAATGCCTCTATGTCTCTAATCTGTACCAACCTGGTCATTTAGCTATGTCTCTAATCTGTACCATTATATAAAATGCTACAACAAAAACAATAGGCCTAAAGGCATTAGAGAAAGAGAAACAACAATGTGTTAAACCAGCTGCTAGTACAGTAGACTACAGTCAACACGAGTACAGTAGACTACAGTCAACACGAGTACAGTAGACCACAGTCAACACGAGTACAGTAGACCACAGTCAACACGAGTACAGTAGACCACAGTCAACACGAGTACAGTAGACTACAGTCAACACTAGTACAGTAGACCACAGTCAACACGAGTACAGTAGACCACAGTCAACACGAGTACAGTAGACCACAGTCAACACGAGTACAGTAGACAACGGTCAACACGAGTACAGTAGACAACGGTCAACACGAGTACAGTAGACAACGGTCAACACGAATACAGTAGACTACAGTCAACACGAGTACAGTAGACTACAGTCAACACGAGTACAGTAGACCACAGTCAACACGAGTACAGTAGACTACAGTCAACACGAGTACAGTAGACTACAGTCAACACGAGTACAGTAGACGACAGTCAACACGAGTACAGTAGACTACAGTTAACACGAGTATAGTAGACTACAGTCAACATGAGTACAGTAGACCACAGTCAACACGAGTTCAGTAGATTACAGTCAACACGAGTACAGTAGACTACAGTCAACACTAGTACAGTAGAAGACAGTCAACACGAGTACAGTAGACTACGGTCAACACGAGTACCAGTAGACTACAGTCAACACGAATACAGTAGACTACAGTCAACATTAGTACAGTAGACGACAGTCAACACGAGTACAGTAGACTACGGTCAACACGAGTACAGTCAACACGAGTACAGTAGACCACAGTCAACACGAGTACAGTAGACAACGGTCAACACGAGTACAGTAGACAACGGTCAACACGAGTACAGTAGACTACAGTCAACACGAGTACAGTAGATTAGTCAACACGAGTACAGTAGTCTACAGTCAACACGAGTACAGTAGACTACAGTCAACACGAGTACAGTAGACTACAGTCAACACGAGTACAGTAGACCACAGTCAACACGAGTACAGTAGACTACAGTCAACACTAGTACAGTAGAAGACAGTCAACACGAGTACAGTAGACTACGGTCAACACGAGTACAGTAGACTACGGTCAACACGAATACAGTAGACTACAGTCAACATTAGTACAGTAGACTACAGTCAACACGAGTACAGTAGACCACAGTCAACACGAGTACAGTAGACTACAGTCAACACGAGTACAGTAGACTACAGTCAACACGAGTACAGTAGACAACAGTCAACACGAGTACAGTAGACTACAGTTAACACGAGTATAGTAGACTACAGTCAACACGAGTACAGTAGACTACAGTCAACACGAGTTCAGTAGATTACAGTCAACACGAGTACAGTAGACTACAGTCAACACTAGTACAGTAGACTACAGTCAACACTAGTACAGTAGACCACAGTCAACACGAGTACAGTAGACCACAGTCAACACGAGTACAGTAGACCACAGTCAACACGAGTACAGTAGACTACAGTCAACATTAGTACAGTAGACTACGGTCAACACGAGTACAGTCAACACGAGTACAGTAGACCACAGTCAACACGAGTACAGTAGACAACGGTCAACACGAGTACAGTAGACAACGGTCAACACGAGTACAGTAGACTACAGTCAACACGAGTACAGTAGATTAGTCAACACGAGTACAGTAGTCTACAGTCAACACGAGTACAGTAGACTACAGTCAACACGAGTACAGTAGACTACAGTCAACACGAGTACAGTAGACCACAGTCAACACGAGTACAGTAGACTACAGTCAACACTAGTACAGTAGAAGACAGTCAACACGAGTACAGTAGACTACGGTCAACACGAGTACAGTCAACACGAGTACAGTAGACCACAGTCAACACGAGTACAGTAGACAACGGTCAACACGAGTACAGTAGACAACGGTCAACACGAGTACAGTAGACTACAGTCAACACGAGTACAGTAGATTAGTCAACACGAGTACAGTAGTCTACAGTCAACACGAGTACAGTAGACTACAGTCAACACGAGTACAGTAGACCACAGTCAACACGAGTACAGTAGACCACAGTCAACACGAGTACAGTAGACTACAGTCAACACTAGTACAGTAGAAGACAGTCAACACGAGTACAGTAGACTACGGTCAACACGAGTACAGTAGACTACGGTCAACACGAATACAGTAGACTACAGTCAACATTAGTACAGTAGACTACAGTCAACACGAGTACAGTAGACCACAGTCAACACGAGTACAGTAGACTACAGTCAACACGAGTACAGTAGACTACAGTCAACACGAGTACAGTAGACAACAGTCAACACGAGTACAGTAGACTACAGTTAACACGAGTATAGTAGACTACAGTCAACACGAGTACAGTAGACTACAGTCAACACGAGTTCAGTAGATTACAGTCAACACGAGTACAGTAGACTACAGTCAACACTAGTACAGTAGACTACAGTCAACACTAGTACAGTAGACCACAGTCAACACGAGTACAGTAGACCACAGTCAACACGAGTACAGTAGACCACAGTCAACACGAGTACAGTAGACTACAGTCAACATTAGTACAGTAGACGACAGTCAACACGAGTACAGTAGACTACGGTCAACACGAGTACAGTCAACACGAGTACAGTAGACTCCAGTCAACACGAGTACAGTAGACTCCAGTCAACACGAGTACAGTAGACGACTGTAAACACGAGTACAGTAGACTGAAGTCAACATTCCAAAGGGATAAAAGAAAGTAAAGGAAGTAGGAATAGTCCACTCAACATGCTGTAAGTGTAATGTTCTAGTAGGAATAGTCCACTCAACATGCTGTAAGTGTAACGTTCTAGTAGGAATAGTCCACTCAACATGCTGTAAGTGTAATGTTCTAGTAGGAATAGTCCACTCAACATGCTGTAAGTGTAACATTCTAGTAGGAATAGTCCACTCAACATGCTGTAAGTGTAATGTTCTAGTAGGAATAGTCCACTCAACATGCTGTAAGTGTAATGTTCTAGTAGGAATAGTCCACTCAACATGCTGTAAGTGTAACATTCTAGTAGGAATAGTCCACTCAACATACTGTAAGTGTAACGTTCTAGTAGGAATAGTCCACTCAACATGCTGTAACTGTAACGTTCTAGTAGGAATAGTCCACTCAACATGCTGTAAGTGTAACGTTCTAGTAGGAATAGTCCACTCAACATGCTGTAAGTGTAATGTTCTAGTAGGAATAGTCCACTCAACATGCTGTAAGTGTAACATTCTAGTAGGAATAGTCCACTCAACATGCTGTAAGTGTAATGTTCTAGTAGGAATAGTCCACTCAACATGCTGTAAGTGTAACGTTCTAGTAGGAATAGTCCACTCAACATGCTGTAAGTGTAACGTTCTAGTAGGAATAGTCCACTCAACATGCTGTAAGTGTAATGTTCTAGTAGGAATAGTCCACTCAACATGCTGTAAGTGTAACGTTCTAGTAGGAATAGTCCACTCAACATGCTGTAAGTGTAATGTTCTAGTAGGAATAGTCCACTCAACATGCTGTAAGTGTAATGTTCTAGTAGGAATAGTCCACTCAACATGCTGTAAGTGTAACGTTCTAGTAGGAATAGTCCACTCAACATGCTGTAAGTGTAACGTTCTAGTAGGAATAGTCCACTCAACATGCTGTAAGTGTAATGTTCTAGTAGGAATAGTCCACTCAACATGCTGTAAGTGTAATGTTCTAGTAGGAATAGTCCACTCAACATGCTGTAAGTGTAACATTCTAGTAGGAATAGTCCACTCAACATGCTGTAAGTGTAATGTTCTAGTAGGAATAGTCCACTCAACATGCTGTAAGTGTAACATTCTAGTAGGAATAGTCCACTCAACATGCTGTAAGTGTAATGTTCTAGTAGGAATAGTCCACTCAACATGCTGTAAGTGTAACATTCTAGTAGGAATAGTCCACTCAACATGCTGTAAGTGTAATGTTCTAGTAGGAATAGTCCACTCAACATGCTGTAAGTGTAACATTCTAGTAGGAATAGTCCACTCAACATGCTGTAACTGTAACGTTCTAGTAGGAATAGTCCACTCAACATGCTGTAAGTGTAACATTCTAGTAGGAATAGTCCACTCAACATGCTGTAAGTGTAATGTTCTAGTAGGAATAGTCCACTCAACATGCTGTAAGTGTAACATTCTAGTAGGAATAGTCCACTCAACATGCTGTAAGTGTAATGTTCTAGTAGGAATAGTCCACTCAACATGCTGTAAGTGTAATGTTCTAGTAGGAATAGTCCACTCAACATGCTGTAAGTGTAACGTTCTAGTAGGAATAGTCCACTCAACATGCTGTAAGTGTAACGTTCTAGTAGGAATAGTCCACTCAACATGCTGTAAGTGTAACGTTCTAGTAGGAATAGTCCACTCAACATGCTGTAAGTGTAATGTTCTAGTAGGAATAGTCCACTCAACATGCTGTAAGTGTAACGTTCTAGTAGGAATAGTCCACTCAACATGCTGTAAGTGTAACATTCTAGTAGGAATAGTCCACTCAACATGCTGTAAGTGTAACGTTCTAGTAGGAATAGTCCACTCAACATGCTGTAAGTGTAACATTCTAGTAGGAATAGTCCACTCAACATGCTGTAAGTGTAACATTCT
This sequence comes from Coregonus lavaretus, assembly GCF_964263955.1. Lineage (NCBI taxonomy): Eukaryota > Metazoa > Chordata > Actinopteri > Salmoniformes > Salmonidae > Coregonus > Coregonus lavaretus. The sequence continues at coordinate 3,139,320 of NC_140009.1, read as the reverse complement.
AGTAGGAATAGTCCACTCAACATGCTGTAAGTGTAATGTTCTAGTAGGAATAGTCCACTCAACATGCTGTAAGTGTAATGTTCTAGTAGGAATAGTCCACTCAACATGCTGTAAGTGTAACGTTCTAGTAGGAATAGTCCACTCAACATGCTGTAAGTGTAACGTTCTAGTAGGAATAGTCCACTCAACATGCTGTAAGTGTAATGTTCTAGTAGGAATAGTCCACTCAACATGCTGTAAGTGTAACGTTCTAGTAGGAATAGTCCACTCAACATGCTATAAGTGTAACATTCTAGTAGGAATAGTCCACTCAACATGCTGTAAGTGTAACGTTCTAGTAGGAATAGTCCACTCAACATGCTGTAAGTGTAATGTTCTAGTAGGAATAGTCCACTCAACATGCTGTAAGTGTAACGTTCTAGTAGGAATAGTCCACTCAACATGCTGTAAGTGTAACATTCTAGTAGGAATAGTCCACTCAACATGCTGTAAGTGTAACATTCTAGTAGGAATAGTCCACTCAACATGCTGTAAGTGTAATGTTCTAGTAGGAATAGTCCACTCAACATGCTGTAAGTGTAACATTCTAGTAGGAATAGTCCACTCAACATGCTGTAAGTGTAATGTTCTAGTAGGAATAGTCCACTCAACATGCTGTAAGTGTAACGTTCTAGTAGGAATAGTCCACTCAACATGCTGTAAGTGTAACATTCTAGTAGGAATAGTCCACTCAACATGCTGTAAGTGTAACATTCTAGTAGGAATAGTCCACTCAACATGCTGTAAGTGTAACGTTCTAGTAGGAATAGTCCACTCAACATGCTGTAAGTGTAACGTTCTAGTAGGAATAGTCCACTCAACATGCTGTAAGTGTAACATTCTAGTAGGAATAGTCCACTCAACATGCTGTAAGTGTAATGTTATTGGGGAGTTGTGTTTTCATTTTGTTGGTCAGACAGTGCAAAATAACAACCCCTCAGCAGCTCTACATTCATCCCAGACCAGGCTGTAGGGCAAGTCCCAAATGGCACCCTATTCCCTATATAGTGCACTACTTTAGATCAGGGACTATCAAAAGTAGTGCACTATAAAGGAAATCGGGTGCCATTTGGAATGTATCCTACAGGAAGCCATGAAAAGGATCTGAGAGCTGAGGGGGAGATTTCTGCTGAGTCATTTCCACCCAGATACAAGGTCCACACGCATGGCAGACACACACACACACACAACCAGGAGGAGAGAGTATGAACAGCCAGCCAGGGTATGAACAGCCAGCCAGGGTATGAACAGCCAGCCATGGATCCTATGTTATAACAGCCAGCCAGGGATTTAAAACCCCATTCAAAACATAAAATACAGATTGGGTTACTTTCAAGAAGTGTTACAGTTCACTGGATTACACCGAAAGTTATAGTCCAGTAAAGTAAATCATCATAATTCAAATCACTCAGCATTATGCAACTTCCCTTTTTATACAACAACATGTGGACGTTGAAAGTGTTACAAAATACAATATATTCAATCCCAAGTTTAGTAGGTCAGTTTAAACTATAACATGAACAGTTTAGTAAGTCAGTTTAAACTATAATAACTTAATAGCTGTGGAATCAAATGCACTTTGGCTTTTCATTTCAGTTCAAGGTAGCTAGTTGGTACACACACACATCCCCCCCCCCCCCCTCTCCCTCCTCCCTCCCTCCCTCCCTCCCTCCTCCCATGACTCAGTTGTGATGATAGCATGTCATTCCATCACAGATACATGGCATGCTGTCTAGTAGATAACAGATAAGCCCAATGCTGAAGGTGATGACTCACCCTACACGTCTCAGCAGAATTAGCGACCCCTGTGTGTGTGTGTGTGTGTGTGTGTGTGTGTGTGTGTGTGTGTGTTTTAATTACCCTGCTTAGACAGAGAGCTTTCTGTCTGAGAGAGTGATGCCATGACAGGTCAAAATGCCCCAGTAGTGCCTTTCTTCAAGTTCTTCTGCTTTTATGAGTAGACCAGTGGATGGGAACACTATATCCAACTGAATAGAATAGTTGTTCCCTATATAGCTGTATCTTTGACTCACCTAATCAAATTCAGAGTTTCGGCCGTGTCTAGAATGACGAACACAGTCTGCGGTTGCTCGTGAGGCGCTCGCTGTAACAGAATGTGATTTTGATATGAATCAAATGTTCCCGTTTCCTCGCTGTTCTGCCCCTGGTTAAAGGTAGACATTTCTCTACCAAGTCGGTTCCTGAGTTGCTACAAAGATAGTAGCTTCTATCCAGAGAGAGAGAGAGAGAGACTATCACCACGCAAACACCGCAATGAATGAGAAGTATTCGTTCCGTGTAGCAGCGGGCTCGACTTGGGGGGAGTCGTGATCAAATCATTCCGCTAAACCTTCTATTACGGGAAGTGGAGTGAAAGTAGGGGAAATCCTCGCTGACGTCAATCTTGGAGAGGCTATAAGGACACTGCTGACCTGTAAAACGATTCTTACCTTAACCCTAACCCTTACCCTAACTCTAACCTTAACCTAATTTTAACAAATTCTAAAATTAAATATCGGCTTGCAGGTTAGTAGTGTCCGTATAGCTTTTTCCGTCAACCCTGAACGAAGGAGCGTTCGAGCTTTGACGGACAAGCCAGGGGTCCAATGAACGGGCCTGGTGGGCAGGGCTAAAGTGTTCTTCAGCCAATAGGATTGCTTAAAGAGAACCAAGAAATGACATAGGGCAGTCTGGAGGTTGTTTTTCACTTAACAAATATTTCATCCTCTAGTCACAAAGCTGAACCAGAAGCGAAATCAAATCAAATCAATTTTTATTTTCACATGCGCAGAATACAACAGGTGTAGACCTTACCGTGAAATGCTTACTTACAGCCCTTAACCAACAATGCAGTTTTAAGAAAATAGATTTAAGAAAATATTTACTAAATGAACTAAAGTAAAAAAAAAAAAAAAAGTTACACAACAAAATAACAATAACGAGGCTATATACAGGGGGTACCGGTACCGAGTCAATGTGCGGGGGTATAGGTTAGTCGAGGTAATTTGTACATGTAGGTAGGTGTAAAGTGACTATGCATAGATAATAAACAGCGAGTAGCAGCAGTGTAAAAGAGGGGGTGGGGTGGGGTGGGGTGGGGACAATGCAAATAGTCCGGGTGGCCATTTGATTACAGTTTTTTACAATCACTTTGGCACTAATTTTAGAACCTTGACGTCATTTTTCAAAACTCTAGACACAAAACTCACAACCAAAGTGATCAAAATGCACATTTTTCAAAACTCTAACACTTTTTTCAATTGCTTGGATACAATACACATAAAACTAAGATCATTTGTTCATTTAACAAAAATCACCTGTTCAATATGACACAACTTAACATCAAAGTACTACTATTTCAAAAGGCAATTCACACATTACATTTCAGATGAGTGTCTATTCATTTCATTACAATTATCCAACTATCAAGTGATACAACTGCTCAAAATGATAAGTAACTGTTGCATTACTCTTAATTCATAGTTGTATGGAAACAGACAAACAATATTCCATGTTAAGATCATGAAAGTTTCAAGATAACGAGATTCATTGTCACCAATTAGCGTGGAGCATGAAGCAATTAGACTACATTATCTATGGGATGTAATATTTCATCATCATTCTTTATCAGACACCGTTTCTATGGTCCTATGTACCACCTTTTCAGACTATTTACAGTATTGACAATACTGCACTGTATGAATGCAGGCCCTTGTAATTGCTTGTCCAATTCTGCCAACTCGTTACTGATGATTGAGTTCACATTGTGGAACGAGTATATAAAGAATTGATTGGGATCCACTTGCAACAACATAGCGATATACGTACTGTAACATGGAGCCGGCAGGTGATCCAGGTCACAATAGAGGTCAAGCAGTAGTGGGAGGAAGACGAGGAAGACGTGTTGGTCAAAGGAATGGCAGGGGACAAGCACCCCTTCTGAGAGGTGGTCGTGGGCCTCGTTTGAGAGGTGTGGGGGGAACGTGGTAGAGGACAAGGCCACGGACCAAGACAGCGGCAGCAACAGCAAAGAGTGACCAATGAAATCCGAGCAATAGTTGTAGACCATGTCATAAATCATGGCATGACAATGACTGAGGCGGCTACAATGATACAACCAAACCTCAGAAGGTCAACCGTGGCCTCAATAATCAGAACTTTCCGCAATGAGAACCGGTAAGTCGTCAGCATGCACTAAACATTATGCTACTCTCAAATGTCAAATGACTGCATACCAATGTGTATCACAGAGTAGGTGATGTGACCAAGTGTCTTCTTACTGTAATGTTTACATTTAAGTCATTTAGCAGACGCTCTTATCCAGAGCGACTTACAGTTAGTGAGTGCACACATTATTTTTTTATACAGGCCCCCCGTGGGAATCAAACCCACAACCCTGGCATTGCAAACGTCATGCTCTACCAACTGAGCTACTTCCCTGCCGGCCATTCCCTCCCCTACCCTGGACGACGCTTGGCCAATTGTGCGCCGCCCCATGTTCCCTGTAGAATTGAGACTAAGCCAAATAGGGGAGGCAGAGGCAAAATTCTGACTGACCAACAAGAGCAGGCTGTAGTCGATTTGGTTCGGGCCAGAAATGATATTCGCCTTACAGAAATTCGCCAGCATATCTTGGACAATGAAGACATGTTTAACAATGTGGAATCCATAAGTTTGCCGACTATTGCACGCATGCTGGAAAGGCACCAGGTGTCTTTAAAACAACTATACCGTGTGCCTTTTGAAAGAAATGCAGACAGAGTGAAGCAAATGAGGACTGAGTATGTTCAGGTATGTTCAGTTTCAAGATGGCTGTTGTAATAAAATACCCTAATAATTCTACATTGTACAGTAATCAGTAAATCTCTTTCCAAAATGTATTTTTAGAGGGTGATGGAGCTGGATGCTGATGACAACCATCACAAATTCATATATTTGGATGAGGCAGGCTTTAACCTGGCCAAGACAAGGAGGAGAGGTCGGAATTTCATTGGCCAGCGGGCAACCATCCAAGTACCTGGACAACGTGGGGCCAACATTACCATGTGTGCGGCTATATCAGAAGATGGTGTGGTGGGACGCAGACCTCGTATTGGATCATATAATGCAGCTCTCCTTGTAACCTTCCTTGATGAGCTTGATCAGGTTTGTAGAGCTGATGGCGTGACCTATGTCATTGTGTGGGATAATGTCAGGTTCCACCATGCTCATATGGTGCAAGCATGGTTTCAGGCCCATGCACAATTTACCACCCAGTATTTACCCCCATACTCTCCTTTCCTTAACCTGATTGAGGAATTTTTCTCCACATGGAGATGGAAGGTTTATGATCGGCGCCCTCATGAACAAGTCACTCTTCTCCAGGCCATGGATGACGCATGCAATGACATCACGGCAGACCAGTATCGGGCCTGGATTCGCCATGCCCAAAGGTTTTTTCCAAGATGTTTGACTAATGAAAACATCCATTGTGATGTAGATGAGAACCTGTGGCCAAATCCACAAGACAGAGTTGATGAAAATGTAGAAGTACAGTAATCACTCCTATGTTTTGCTTTTTACAGTACAAGCAAGCAAGTTGAGGAACACTGCATTTGATGTTTTACAGTACTGTATTGTTTTTCAGCAATATATTTCAGATTTTGTTCAATGATTCCACTGTGTCTGTAGTATTCTCTCTACTACTGCAGTACTTTTACAGGGATGTATTTACATGTAGTACCATAATGAAACATGTATCACCTATTTTGTACTACAATATTTAATGATTGTACGAACAATGACACAGTGAAACTATCGGTTGCTTGTGTGTGGGTGATCTAAATGAACGTTTCATTGGTTTTTCAAAATAAATTTGTTTTTTGAACCAATGATTGTACAAGTGCAAGATTTCTTTCAAGATATGAATGCACAATGCAATGTTTTGAACATTGGACAGCCTGTGTTACAAGTGATGACCGTTTTGAGTTTTGTGTCTAGAGTTTTGAAAAATGACGTCAAGGTTCTGAAATTAGTGCCAAAGTGATTGTAAAAAACTGTAATTGTTCAGCAGCGTTTTGGACCTAGACTTGGCGCTCCGGTACCGCTTGCCGTGCGGTAGCAGAGAGAACAGTCTATGACTAGGGTGGCTGGAGTCTTTGACAATTTATTGGGCCTTCCTCTGACATTGCCTATTATATAGGTCCTGGATGGCAGGAAGCTTGTCCTCTTATTTGTGGTCCTCTGTAGCTCAGCTGGTAGAGCACGGCGCTTGTAACGGCAAGGTAGTGGGTTCGATCCCCAGGACCACCCATACACAAAAAAATGTATGCACACATGACTAAGTCGCTTTGGATAAAAGCGTCTGCTAAATGGCATATTATTATTTACTGCTGTTGTTTTGATGTAGGTCCTACTGATGACAAATGGAATAAATGTTGTTTTTATGTAGGTCCTACTGATGACACATGGAATAAATGTTGTTTTTATGTAGGTCCTACTGATGACACATGGAATAAATGTTGTTTTTATGTAGGTCCTACTGATGACAAATGGAATAAATGTTGTTTTGATGTAGGTCCTACTGATGACACATGGAATAAATGTTGTTTTGATGTAGGTCCTACTGATGACACATGGAATAAATGTTGTTTTTATGTAGGTCCTACTGATGACAAATGGAATAAATGTTGTTTTGATGTAGGTCCTACTGATGACACATGGAATAAATGTTGTTTTGATGTAGGTCCTACTGATGACACATGGAATAAATGTTGTTTTTATGTAGGTCCTACTGATGACACATGGAATAAATGTTGTTTTGATGTAGGTCCTACTGATGACACATGGAATAAATGTTGTTTTGATGTAGGTCCTACTGATGACACATGGAATAAATGTTGTTTTGATGTAGGTCCTACTGATGACACATGGAATAAATGTTGTTTTTATGTAGGTCCTACTGATGACACATGGAATAAATGTTGTTTTGATGTAGGTCCTACTGATGACACATGGAATAAATGTTTTTTTTATGTAGGTCCTACTGATGACACATGGAATAAATGTTGTTTTGATGTAGGTCCTACTGATGACAAATGGAATAAATGTTGTTTTGATGTAGGTCCTACTGATGACACATGGAATAAATGTTGTTTTGATGTAGGTCCTACTGATGATACATGGAATAAATGTTGTTTTGATGTAGGTCCTACTGATGACACATGGAATAAATGTTGTTTTTATGTAGGTCCTACTGATGACACATGGAATAAATGTTGTTTTTATGTAGGTCCTACTGATGACAAATGGAATAAATTTTGTTTTGATGTAGGTCCTACTGATGACACATGGAATAAATGTTGTTTTGATGTAGGTCCTACTGATGACACATGGAATAAATGTTGTTTTTATGTAGGTCCTACTGATGACACATGGAATAAATGTTGTTTTTATGTAGGTCCTACTGATGACACATGGAATAAATGTTGTTTTGATGTAGGTCCTACTGATGACACATGGAATAAATGTTTTTTTTATGTAGGTCCTACTGATGACACATGGAATAAATGTTGTTTTGATGTAGGTCCTACTGATGACAAATGGAATAAATGTTGTTTTGATGTAGGTCCTACTGATGACACAGGGAATAAATGTTGTTTTGATGTAGGTCCTACTGATGACACATGGAATAAATGTTGTTTTGATGTAGGTCCTACTGATGACACATGGAATAAATGTTGTTTTTATGTAGGTCCTACTGATGACACATGGAATAAATGTTGTTTTTATGTAGGTCCTACTGATGACACATGGAATAAATGTTGTTTTGATGTAGGTCCTACTGATGACACATGGAATAAATGTTGTTTTTATGTAGGTCCTACTGATGACACATGGAATAAATGTTGTTTTGATGTAGGTCCTACTGATGACACATGGAATAAATGTTGTTTTTATGTAGGTCCTACTGATGACACATGGAATAAATGTTTTTTTTATGTAGGTCCTACTGATGACACATGGAATAAATGTTGTTTTTATGTAGGTCCTACTGATGACACATGGAATAAATGTTGTTTTGATGTAGGTCCTACTGATGACAAATGGAATAAATGTTGTTATGATGTAGGTCCTACTGATGACACATGGAATAAATGTTGTTTTTATGTAGGTCCTACTGATGACACATGGAATAAATGTTGTTTTGATGTAGGTCCTACTGATGACACATGGAATAAATGTTGTTTTGATGTAGGTCCTACTGATGACACATGGAATAAATGTTGTTTTTATGTAGGTCCTACTGATGACAAATGGAATAAATGTTGTTTTGATGTAGGTCCTACTGATGACACATGGAATAAATGTTGTTTTGATGTAGGTCCTACTGATGACACATGGAATAAATGTTGTTTTTATGTAGGTCCTACTGATGACAAATGGAATAAATGTTGTTTTGATGTAGGTCCTACTGATGACACATGGAATAAATGTTGTTTTGATGTAGGTCCTACTGATGACACATGGAATAAATGTTGTTTTTATGTAGGTCCTACTGATGACACATGGAATAAATGTTGTTTTTATGTAGGTCCTACTGATGACACATGGAATAAATGTTGTTTTGATGTAGGTCCTACTGATGACACATGGAATAAATGTTGTTTTGATGTAGGTCCTACTGATGACACATGGAATAAATGTTGTTTTTATGTAGGTCCTACTGATGACACATGGAATAAATGTTGTTTTGATGTAGGTCCTACTGATGACACATGGAATAAATGTTTTTTTTATGTAGGTCCTACTGATGACACATGGAATAAATGTTGTTTTGATGTAGGTCCTACTGATGACAAATGGAATAAATGTTGTTTTGATGTAGGTCCTACTGATGACACATGGAATAAATGTTGTTTTGATGTAGGTCCTACTGATGACACATGGAATAAATGTTGTTTTGATGTAGGTCCTACTGATGACACATGGAATAAATGTTGTTTTTATGTAGGTCCTACTGATGACACATGGAATAAATGTTGTTTTTATGTAGGTCCTACTGATGACAAATGGAATAAATGTTGTTTTGATGTAGGTCCTACTGATGACACATGGAATAAATGTTGTTTTGATGTAGGTCCTACTGATGACACATGGAATAAATGTTGTTTTTATGTAGGTCCTACTGATGACACATGGAATAAATGTTGTTTTTATGTAGGTCCTACTGATGACACATGGAATAAATGTTGTTTTGATGTAGGTCCTACTGATGACACATGGAATAAATGTTTTTTTTATGTAGGTCCTACTGATGACACATGGAATAAATGTTGTTTTGATGTAGGTCCTACTGATGACAAATGGAATAAATGTTGTTTTGATGTAGGTCCTACTGATGACACATGGAATAAATGTTGTTTTGATGTAGGTCCTACTGATGACACATGGAATAAATGTTGTTTTTATGTAGGTCCTACTGATGACACATGGAATAAATGTTGTTTTTATGTAGGTCCTACTGATGACACATGGAATAAATGTTGTTTTGATGTAGGTCCTACTGATGACACATGGAATAAATGTTGTTTTTATGTAGGTCCTACTGATGACACATGGAATAAATGTTGTTTTGATGTAGGTCCTACTGATGACACATGGAATAAATGTTGTTTTTATGTAGGTCCTACTGATGACACATGGAATAAATGTTTTTTTTATGTAGGTCCTACTGATGACACATGGAATAAATGTTGTTTTGATGTAGGTCCTACTGATGACACATGGAATAAATGTTGTTTTGATGTAGGTCCTACTGATGACAAATGGAATAAATGTTGTTATGATGTAGGTCCTACTGATGACACATGGAATAAATGTTGTTTTTATGTAGGTCCTACTGATGACACATGGAATAAATGTTGTTTTGATGTAGGTCCTACTGATGAAACATGGAATAAATGTTGTTTTGATGTAGGTCCTACTGATGACACATGGAATAAATGTTGTTTTGATGTAGGTCCTACTGATGACACATGGAATAAATGTTGTTTTGATGTAGGTCCTACTGATGACACATGGAATAAATGTTGTTTTTATGTAGGTCCTACTGATGACACATGGAATAAATGTTGTTTTTATGTAGGTCCTACTGATGACACATGGAATAAATGTTGTTTTGATGTAGGTCCTACTGATGACACATGGAATAAATGTTGTTTTTATGTAGGTCCTACTGATGACACATGGAATAAATGTTGTTTTGATGTAGGTCCTACTGATGACACATGGAATAAATGTTGTTTTTATGTAGGTCCTACTGATGACACATGGAATAAATGTTTTTTTTATGTAGGTCCTACTGATGACACATGGAATAAATGTTGTTTTTATGTAGGTCCTACTGATGACACATGGAATAAATGTTGTTTTGATGTAGGTCCTACTGATGACAAATGGAATAAATGTTGTTATGATGTAGGTCCTACTGATGACACATGGAATAAATGTTGTTTTTATGTAGGTCCTACTGATGACACATGGAATAAATGTTGTTTTGATGTAGGTCCTACTGATGAAACATGGAATAAATGTTGTTTTGATGTAGGTCCTACTGATGACACATGGAATAAATGTTGTTTTGATGTAGGTCCTACTGATGACACATGGAATAAATGTTGTTTTGATGTAGGTCCTACTGATGACACATGGAATAAATGTTGTTTTTATGTAGGTCCTACTGATGACAAATGGAATAAATGTTGTTATGATGTAGGTCCTACTGATGACACATGGAATAAATGTTGTTTTGATGTAGGTCCTACTGATGACACATGGAATAAATGTTGTTTTGATGTAGGTCCTACTGATGACACATGGAATAAATGTTGTTTTTATGTAGGTCCTACTGATGACAAATGGAATAAATGTTGTTATGATGTAGGTCCTACTGATGACACATGGAATAAATGTTGTTTTTATGTAGGTCCTACTGATGACACATGGAATAAATGTTGTTTTTATGTAGGTCCTACTGATGACACATGGAATAAATGTTGTTTTTATGTAGGTCCTACTGATGACACATGGAATAAATGTTGTTTTTATGTAGGTCCTACTGATGACACATGGAATAAATGTTGTTTTTATGTAGGTCCTACTGATGACACATGGAATAAATGTTGTTTTTATGTAGGTCCTACTGATGACACATGGAATAAATGTTGTTTTTATGTAGGTCCTACTGATGACACATGGAATAAATGTTCTTTTTTATATAGGTCCTACTGATGACACATGGAATAAATGTTGTTTTTATGTAGGTCCTACTGATGACACATGGAATAAATGTTTTTTTTATGTAGGTCCTACTGATGACACATGGAATAAATGTTGTTTTGATGTAGGTCCTACTGATGACACATGGAATAAATGTTGTTTTGATGTAGGTCCTACTGATGACACATGGAATAAATGTTGTTTTGATGTAGGTCCTACTGATGACACATGGAATAAATGTTGTTTTGATGTAGGTCCTACTGATGACAAATGGAATAAATGTTGTTTTGATGTAGGTCCTACTGATGACAAATGGAATAAATGTTGTTTTGATGTAGGCCTACTGATGACACATGGAATAAATGTTGTTTTGATGTAGGTCCTACTGATGACACATGGAATAAATGTTGTTTTTATGTAGGTCCTACTGATGACACATGGAATAAATGTTGTTTTTATGTAGGTCCTACTGATGACACATGGAATAAATGTTGTTTTTATGTAGGTCCTACTGATGACACATGGAATAAATGTTGTTTTTATGTAGGTCCTACTGATGACACATGGAATAAATGTTTTTTTTATGTAGGTCCTACTGATGACACATGGAATAAATGTTTTTTTTATGTAGGTCCTACTGATGACACATGGAATAAATGTTGTTTTGATGTAGGTCCTACTGATGACACATGGAATAAATGTTGTTTTGATGTAGGTCCTACTGATGACACATGGAATAAATGTTGTTTTGATGTAGGTCCTACTGATGACACATGGAATAAATGTTGTTTTGATGTAGGTCCTACTGATGACACATGGAATAAATGTTGTTTTGATGTAGGTCCTACTGATGACACATGGAATAAATGTTGTTTTTATGTAGGTCCTACTGATGACACATGGAATAAATGTTGTTTTGATGTAGGTCCTACTGATGACACATGGAATAAATGTTGTTTTTATGTAGGTCCTACTGATGACACATGGAATAAATGTTTTTTTTATGTAGGTCCTACTGATGACACATGGAATAAATGTTGTTTTTATGTAGGTCCTACTGATGACACATGGAATAAATGTTGTTTTGATGTAGGTCCTACTGATGACAAATGGAATAAATGTTGTTATGATGTAGGTCCTACTGATGACACATGGAATAAATGTTGTTTTTATGTAGGTCCTACTGATGACACATGGAATAAATGTTGTTTTGATGTAGGTCCTACTGATGACACATGGAATAAATGTTGTTTTGATGTAGGTCCTACTGATGACACATGGAATAAATGTTGTTTTGATGTAGGTCCTACTGATGACACATGGAATAAATGTTGTTTTGATGTAGGTCCTACTGATGACACATGGAATAAATGTTGTTTTTATGTAGGTCCTACTGATGACAAATGGAATAAATGTTGTTATGATGTAGGTCCTACTGATGACACATGGAATAAATGTTGTTTTGATGTAGGTCCTACTGATGACACATGGAATAAATGTTGTTTTTATGTAGGTCCTACTGATGACAAATGGAATAAATGTTGTTATGATGTAGGTCCTACTGATGACACATGGAATAAATGTTGTTTTTATGTAGGTCCTACTGATGACACATGGAATAAATGTTGTTTTTATGTAGGTCCTACTGATGACACATGGAATAAATGTTGTTTTTATGTAGGTCCTACTGATGACACATGGAATAAATGTTGTTTTTATGTAGGTCCTACTGATGACACATGGAATAAATGTTGTTTTTATGTAGGTCCTACTGATGACACATGGAATAAATGTTGTTTTTATGTAGGTCCTACTGATGACACATGGAATAAATGTTGTTTTTATGTAGGTCCTACTGATGACACATGGAATAAATGTTCTTTTTTATATAGGTCCTACTGATGACACATGGAATAAATGTTGTTTTTATGTAGGTCCTACTGATGACACATGGAATAAATGTTTTTTTTATGTAGGTCCTACTGATGACACATGGAATAAATGTTGTTTTGATGTAGGTCCTACTGATGACACATGGAATAAATGTTGTTTTTATGTAGGTCCTACTGATGACACATGGAATAAATGTTGTTTTGATGTAGGTCCTACTGATGACACATGGAATAAATGTTGTTTTGATGTAGGTCCTACTGATGACAAATGGAATAAATGTTGTTTTGATGTAGGTCCTACTGATGACAAATGGAATAAATGTTGTTTTGATGTAGGCCTACTGATGACACATGGAATAAATGTTGTTTTGATGTAGGTCCTACTGATGACACATGGAATAAATGTTGTTTTTATGTAGGTCCTACTGATGACACATGGAATAAATGTTGTTTTTATGTAGGTCCTACTGATGACACATGGAATAAATGTTGTTTTTATGTAGGTCCTACTGATGACACATGGAATAAATGTTATTTTTATGTAGGTCCTACTGATGACACATGGAATAAATGTTTTTTTTATGTAGGTCCTACTGATGACACATGGAATAAATGTTGTTTTTATGTAGGTCCTACTGATGACACATGGAATAAATGTTGTTTTGATGTAGGTCCTACTGATGACACATGGAATAAATGTTGTTTTGATGTAGGTCCTACTGATGACACATGGAATAAATGTTGTTTTGATGTAGGTCCTACTGATGACACATGGAATAAATGTTGTTTTGATGTAGGTCCTACTGATGACACATGGAATAAATGTTGTTTTGATGTAGGTCCTACTGATGACACATGGAATAAATGTTGTTTTTATGTAGGTCCTACTGATGACACATGGAATAAATGTTGTTTTGATGTAGGTCCTACTGATGACACATGGAATAAATGTTGTTTTGATGTAGGTCCTACTGATGACACATGGAATAAATGTTGTTTTGATGTAGGTCCTACTGATGACACATGGAATAAATGTTGTTTTTATGTAGGTCCTACTGATGACACATGGAATAAATGTTGTTTTGATGTAGGTCCTACTGATGACACATGGAATAAATGTTGTTATGATGTAGGTCCTACTGATGACACATGGAATAAATAACCATAGTGCACAAATGTCCAGTATGGTTCACCCATCATAAAGGTGTCATTGATTTTGATTGATTTATTAAATCAGATAATTAATTTAGATCAAATACGGAATAGGCCTATCAATAATCTCAGTGTTTCAGAGAAACAAACACCACAATGACACATAGTCCTGTAGTCTTCCTTTTTTAAATTTATTTTTAAACTCATAAACATGTCACCATCATCTTGTACTTATTCCATTTGGATATCGACATACAACGGTACCCCAGTGGCCCTGCCACTAATATTATTAACAGTAATAAGAATCATCCCAATAATAACAATAACAGTGACATTCATTTCCTATTGACAATAAAACAATATACCGTTTTTGTCATTCACGGAAAAATAGGAAATAATTGTGCCACATTATGACGTTTGGCTTTAGTAAGACTATAACATATTTCAAAAAGCTTTATTTGCATATTTTCGCCAATGTGTTCTGCGTGTCCTGGCCTCTCTGTTTCACTCTATCCAGATTATTAGATCCTCCTACTGTTCCGACTGTTCATATCACGGTTTCCCCAACGGACACCTAAGGGTGCGTCCGAAATGGAAACCTATGCCCTACATAGTGCGCTGCATTTGACCAATGTGACAGAATTGTATCGGTGACCCTATGGGTCTTGGTCAAAAGTAATGGCAGGCTGGAGCAGAGCAGTGCAGAGCAGAGCAGTACAGAGCAGTGCAGAGCAGAGCAGTGCAGAGCAGAGCAGAGCAGTGCAGAGCAGAGCAGAGTACAGGCCACTAAACTGATGACAGGACGTTACTGTCAACACACCCGTCACTGCTTCTGTCTGTCTGTCTGTCTGTCTGTCTGTCTGCCTGCCTGCCTGCCTTCCTGTCTGTCTGTCTGTCTGTCTGTCTGTCCCATGTTACAATAACACTCATACTGCAACATGTTTGTATAAACCTGTCCCACTGTTCAAGTAACACTCATGTAACATGTTTGTATAAACCTGTCCCACTGTTCAAGTAACACTCATGTAACATGTTTGTATAAACCTGTCCCACTGTTCATGTAACACTCATGTAACATGTTTGTATAAACCTGTCCCACTGTTCAAGTAACACTCATGTAACATGTTTGTATAAACCTGTCCCACAGTTGAAGTAACACTCATGTAACATGTTTGTATAAACCTGTACCACTGTTCATGTAACACTCATGTAACATGTTTGTATAAACCTGTACCACTGTTCATGTAACACTCATGTAACATGTTTGTATAAACCTGTACCACTGTTCATGTAACACTCATGTAACATGTTTGTATAAACCTGTCCCACTGTTCATGTAACACTCATGTAACATGTTTGTATAAACCTGTCCCACTGTTCATGTAACACTCATGTAACATGTTTGTATAAACCTGTACCACTGTTCATGTAACACTCATGTAACATGTTTGTATAAACATGTCCCACTGTTCATGTAACACTCATGTAACATGTTTGTATACACATCTCCCATCATAGTTAACGTAACAATCATGTAGTAATAATAATAATAATAATACTAATAATTTATTACATTTGATATAATTTCAAAGCACTTCAAGAGCAACATGTAACGTGTGTACTGTATACACTTCCCCCATAGTTACAGTAACACCCATAGTTACAGTAACACCCATAGTTACAGTAACACCCGTAGTTACAGTAACACCCATAGTTACAGTAACACCCAGTTACAGTAATACTCATGTAATGTGTGCGTATCCCATCACAGTTACAGTAACATCCATTATTATTTCACAGACTGTTCCAACAAGTTCATGTAGATGTCAACGGAAGGCTATTTTTAAGTTAATGTAGATGTCAAAGAAAGTCTATTTTTAAGTTTGTATATTGTAGTAAAGATAGTTGGTCAAATCCCCACAACCGTTGCAGATTCCTGATTTTCACACGAGGCACACACAGACAGTTGTCCTTGAATGCTTGAGTACCTCCTGTCTTATGGCCTTACATGTAACACACAGAATCATATCTTACAATACACTTCAACAATATGTTTGGAAGTATTGGGAAAATGAATGCGTATCAATAAAACTTTTTAAATGGGAATGTTGTGGAAAAGCTGGAAAGGGAGATACATTGTAAACAACCCGAGTACAGGTATTTTTGGTACACAAACAAAAATCAAAATGTAATCCAAATTCGTGCATCAAGGAAAAGTCCAGTATTTGTAGAACTACTGAATATATTCTAGCAGTATACAATGTCCTATTAGAGATTCTACTGGCAAATGATTTAATTTGAATTTGGATCAAATTAACTATATGTCTGAAGGATTAATATTACCGGGCACCGGGCGAATTAAAACAATACTTTTCGAGTAAAACAAATAAATAAATACAAACAGCAGATTAAAAAAAACGCTTGAATAGACACAAATAATGAAATATAAATATGGACTGAGAGCCTCAATCGTATCGGAGTGTCCCTTTAACATAATGTGGTGCTGACGGATTACGTCTAAGAAGATATTAGAGTGTACTGTAAGGCATGTTGCAATGGTTACCACGGTAATGTAACGAGACAGGAAGTTGCTGTCCCAGCATACTAGTTTATATCAACTTTATCGACAGTATTGTTATGTGTGCAGACACAGTCATGGTCCTGTTGTGTCTGTGCTGTTTGTAGAGAAGACTGGCACTCATCAACTCAATAACGCAGATAGATATAAGTAGGTATCTATAAACCCAACAACACTGGCACTGCTATAATGGGGGGGGGGGGGGGGGGGGTGGGATTAATCAGTGTTCTTGGCACCTGTTTGTGTTGTCTTGCCAAATCATATGTTCATTGTTGCTAAGCTACAGGACTGTTTTGCTAGCACAGACTGGAATATGTTCCGGGATTCTTCCGAAGGCATTGAGGAGTACACCACATCAGTCACTGGCTTCATCAATAAGTGCATCGATGACGTCGTCCCCACAGTGACCGTACGTACATACCCAAACTGGACGCTTATAAGAAATCCTGCTATGCCCTCCGATGAACCATCAAACAGGCAAAGAGACAACACAGGACTAAGATTTAACACTAAGATAACCTGCCTAAATGACTACCGACCCGTAGCACTCACGTCTGTAGCCATGAAGTGCTTTGAAAGGCTGGTCATGGCTCACATCAACACCATTATCCTAGAAACCCTAGACCCACTCCAATTTGCATACCGTCCCAACAGATCCACAGGTGATGCAATCTCTATTGCACTCCACACTGCCCTTTCCCACCTGGACAAGAGGAACACCTACGTGAGAATGCTATTCATTGACTATGGCTCAGCGTTCAACACCATAGTGCCCTCAAAGCTCATCACTAAGCTAAGGACCCTGGGACTAAACACCTCCCTCTGCAACTTGATCCTGGACTTCCTCACAGGCCGCCCCCAGGTGGTAAGGGTAGGTAACAACACATCTGCCACGCTGATCCTCAACACGGGGGCCCCTCAAGGGTGCGTGCTCAGTCCCCTCCGGTACTCCCTGTTCACCCATGACTGCATGGCCAGGCACGACTCCAACACCATGACAAAGGAGATGATTGTGGACTACAGGAAAAAAAAGAGGACTGAGCACGCCCCCATTCTCATCGACGGGGCTGTAGTGGAACAGGTTGAGAGCTTCAAGTTCCTTGGTGTCCACATCAAGACAGTCGTGAAGAGGGCACGACAAAGCCTATTCCCCCTCAGGAGACTAAAAAGATTTGGCATGGGTCCTCAGATCCTCAAAAAGTTATACAGCTGCACCATCGAGAGCATCCTGACTGGTTGCAACACTGCCTGGTATGGCAACTGCTCGGCCTCCGACCACAAGGCACTACAGAGGGTAGTGCGTACGGCCCATGCTACCGCACGGCAAGCGGTACCGGAGCGCCAAGTCTAGGTCCAAAAGGCTCCTTAACAGCTTCTACCCCCAAGCCATTAGACTCCTGAACATTTACATTTTAGTCATTTAGCAGACGCTCTTATCCAGAGCGACTTACAGTTAGTGAATACATCTTTTTTTTATACTGGCCCCCCGTGGGAATCAAACCCACAACCCTGGCGTTGCAAACGCCATGCTCTATCAACTGAGCTACATCCCTGCCGGCCATTCCCTCCCCTACCCTGGACGACGCTGGGCCAATTGTGCGCCGCCCATGAGTCTCCCGGTCGCGGCCGGCTGCGACAGAGCCTGGATTCGAACCAGGATCTCTAGTGGCACAGTTAACACTGCGATGCAGTGCCTTAGACCACTGCGCCACTCAGGAGACTGAACAGCTAATCATGGGTACCCAAACTATTTGCATGGTTTTTTACTCAACAATTTTTTACTTAACACTTATTTTTCTTAAAACGGCATT
Source organism: Coregonus lavaretus (assembly GCF_964263955.1). Classification (NCBI taxonomy): domain Eukaryota; kingdom Metazoa; phylum Chordata; class Actinopteri; order Salmoniformes; family Salmonidae; genus Coregonus; species Coregonus lavaretus. The sequence goes on along the minus strand of NC_140009.1, from coordinate 3,120,589 downwards.
GTTGGTTAAGGGCTTGTAAGTAAGCATTTCACTGTAAGGTCTACTACACCTGTTGTATTCCAGCGAATGTGGCGAATAAAATTGGATTTCGTAAGACAGCACAAACAGATCTGGGACCAGGGTAGGTACAGTAGAGGCTGGATGGACGGCAAGTCAAGTACACACTGGATTTTCAATATTTACACGCGTCAACATATCTGATCTGGTCTGGTCTGCTGTTATTATACTGTAGTTAAGCTATTGAATGTTTCTCAGACAACAAAGAGCAACAATAACAAACCAATATCAATCCAACAATTGTTCAGCTGTTTTCAAAAATATACCTTTGAATTCATCCATCGATCAATCACCACGTTGAGTTACTAGTTTAGGAGTTAAAAAAACCAAAAAGACAATGTGTCAGTTTAGCCTGGGCCCAGATCTGTTGGTGTTGCCTTGCCAACTCTTATGGACGTTGTTATGGATGAGTTGGCAAGACAGCACAAATAGACCTAGTAGCAGGCTAGTATCGATTCCCTTTCGTTGTGTAATTAACATCATCATCTTCAGACTAGGGGGGACAAGTACTGGTAGTTAGTGGGTCGTGGAGAAGTTCTGGGATTTCCAACCAAGTCCAATCTAGAACCAACATCTAGCACCAACGTGACAGAAATAGGCCTACACACCCTTAAGACTGGGCCGGGAGGAGAAGAAAATTATATTTAAAAACCTTTTTTCGTTAACCCCTCTTTTCAAACATACACAAACAACCCAGATTCATCAGAACATCAAAAAAAAATTCAACTTTTTGCTGTTTCATATATACTGTTATCATTCTGAACTCTGCTATAACTACTACAATTATTATAACTATTAAAACACTCTCATAAAGTCAGACACCTGGTTGAAATGATACAAACACAAGCCATTTCTGAAATCTCTTCGAGTTCCCTCTCTCTCTCTCTCTCTCTCGTAAACCTGTCAACACAACATGCTCTCTCACACAACAGCACATACCAATGTAGCGTAGCCTAAACAGATCAGTGGAGATGGGGAAGACGTTCTCAAAGCAGCCAATAAGGGCTTCATATTTACAATATTATAAGCCATCTCTGGCATGAGAACCTCCAGCTATATTACCATGTTTAGAAAGCAAAAGTATTTCATAGAAAGTCCTGTATTTCATCAGTCTTTCTATACTTTCCTCACCGTGTCTCTCCAGGGTCAAACAGGTGGCAAACTAATTCCCTGCTTTCTGCAGACACTCTTCCTGTAATACTGCCTGCCCCCACTAGGTGGCAGAGGGGCTGTTCCAAAACGTGTCAAGCCGTTGGGACCGATGGGTTTTTGAAAGGTTCAGCTTCAGGGCGTCAAAAAGACTCTGAAAGTCAGCCACTGAATATCTGCTTTGAATAAAGAATGCTTTCGGGTTAAAGACGGGTTCAATCCCTCTATTCAGTACCGGCTCTGGCTCTAGAGATAACATGGGCATCGAGGGAATTTATTTAAGCTTAAAAAAACACTGCATCTAATTGTAAAGTGTGAGAAACGGGCCAGAAACTTCACTTTTTCAGTTGGTGTCAAACGTAAAAAAAAAAAGGTATATATATTTTGAATCTTCTTTCAACAGTCTTTAAAATACCTGTGGTAATGTAGCGACACCCTGTAATACAACATACTCTTTCCAAGGTCTACGTACAAAAACAACTAGTCAGGTACAAGAACTAAGCAATTTTTCATAAAAAAGGACAGTTCTAAATTTGGAATTCTATATTCTAAATTCTATACAGCCGAACCCGGAGAGAGAGAGAGTGCGTAAGGAGGAAGGATACCACTTGGAGACTGTAAGACTGTACCACATCCCCCAGAGCAGCCGGTGGAAGGCTATACAGATGTAGGATCTTAATTTGATCACTTTTGTGCAACCTTGTAGTGTATTCGAGGTTTAAAAAGGCTTCTAAGGTTAGCAATTTCCACTTTAAAATGTCAGACTTGATTTGCAGTAACAATTTTCTTTATCAACCCCTACAAAAAATGTCCATTAATTCACATTTCCTGTTGCTGCGGGATTCCAGCTGTAGAAAACTGGCTCAAATGAAGATCCCCATATGTAGCTTCTCATCACCAGGAACAGACTTGGGAGGGAGGGAGCAGTTACCGCAGGCGGCCATATTGTTTCCTCTTCTCTTCAGCCAGAGGCCCAGGGAGTCAGGGACAGTCTTTAGCGCCCAGCTACAGTCTCTGTCTGTCTGTCTGTCTGTCTGTCTGTCTGTCTGTCTGTCTGTCTGTCTGTCTGTCTGTCTGTCTGTCTGTCTGTCCAGGGGTCAGTTAGCCCTCAGTCCATCATCATATTCCAACACTGTCCAGTCCAGCCCTTCTGGAATCATCTCATCGCATTAGGAAGAAAGTAACAGATAGGGATAGCACAACAATCCCCATCACCATCCAAACAACAGTTATTTCATATGGAGGAACAGACACAGAAACAGAGCCATAGTGTCTCATCAGCCTTCTACTGCCTTCTGTGGAGAGTTACAAACACTCAGAACCATAGAACACTCAGAACCCTAGAACACTCAGAACCATAGAACACTCAGAACCATAGAACATTCAGAAACCTAGAACACTCAGAACCATAGAACACTCAGAACCCTAGAACACTCAGAACCATAGAACACTCAGAACCATAGAACACTCAGAACCATAGAACACTCAGACAGCATAGAAACCAATCAATGTTCTAAACATCACATCATCAACATCGATATTGGCAGAGGAAAATGGTACGGAGGAGGATGTCTGTTCAGTGCTCAGAATGAATTAATGTAAAATCACTATGACACACCATCTTCATATAATGCATTTCTTCTGAAGGGAGGAGGGGAGCAACACTTTTTACTTTGACTGGCATTTTTTGTTGTTGTTGCAAACACTGGTTCACTGACAAGATGGTGAGCAATACACTGACTGAGAGAAACGGACCTGTAGATTATCATGCAACTGACTGATCACTGACATTAAATACAGAGAGGTGTGTGTCTGTGTGTGTGTGCGTGTGGAAACGTCTTGTGTGTTTGTTTGTAAGTTTTAAACTGTGCGTATGTGCTGCTCATGTTCTGTACAGTTTGTAGTTTGTAGTTTTTAATTTTGTAGTTTGTATGTGTATACAGCAGATTATCTAATACTGATTTTACGCCTTCTAACCAATCACGTATTCTCTCCCGAGGTTGCAGTCTCCTCCCCTTCCTCCTCTAGGGCCTCTGTGATTGAACCGTGAGCCTGTAGCTCCTCCCCTCTCCCTGCGCGTGATAGGACCTCTATCCAGCGGCGCTGTAGCTCCTCCCCGTCGGCGCTGAAGTAGAGCGTAAGGTGTGATTGGCTGATTTTGAAGGCAAAGCGGCGTTCCAGGCGGTCACACGACTCAGGAAGGGATACCTCGAAGCCAATCAGAGGGACAGAGCGCTGGGCTTTCACATCCTGGAGGAAGAGGAGGGAAAACACAGAGAGTGGATGGTCAGAATAACTTTTCAAAGGAAACTTAATTCAGGATGTTCAGTGGAAGATAAATGTACACAGCTAAGCTTCTCACACATCTCATCTCACCTGGGGAGCACCGTATATATGTAGAGCACCAGCGGATCATTATCTGGGTCTAACAACGGCCTAACAACGGCCTAACAACGGCCTAACAACGGTCTAACAACGGTCTAACAACGGCCTAACAGCGGTCTAACAACGGTCTAACAACGGCCTAACAACGGCCTAACAACGGCCTAACAACGGTCTAACAACGGCCTAACAACGGCCTAACAACGGCCTAACAACGGTCTAACAACGGTCTAACAACGGCCTAACAACGGTCTAACAACGGTCTAACAACGGTCTAACGGGGTGTAATACCAGGTAAATAGGGGTGTAATAACAGGTTAATAGGGGTGTAATAACAGGTAAATAGGGGTGTAATAACAGGTAAATAGGGGTGTAATAACAGGTTAATAGGGGTGTAATAACAGGTAAATAGGGGTGTAATAACAGGTAAATAGGGGTGTAATAACAGGTTAATAGGGGTGTAATAACAGGTTAATAGGGGTGTAATAACAGGTAAATAGGGGTGTAATAACAGGTTAATAGGGGTGTAATAACAGGTTAATAGGGGCGTAATAACAGGTTAATAGGGGCGTAATAACAGGTTAATAGGGGTGTAATAACAGGTTAATAGGGGTGTAATAACAGGTTAATAGGGGTGTAATAACAGGTTAATAGGGGTGTAATAACAGGTAAATAGGGGTGTAATAACAGGTTAATAGGGGTGTAATAACAGGTTAATAGGGGTGTAATAACAGGTAAATAGGGGTGTAATAACAGGTTAATAGGGGTGTAATAACAGGTAAATAGGGGTGTAATAACAGGTTAATAGGGGTGTAATAACAGGTAAATAGGGGTGTAATAACAGGTTAATAGGGGTGTAATAACAGGTTAATAGGGGTGTAATAACAGGTTAATATAATAACAGGTTAATAGGGGTGTAATAACAGGTTAATAGGGGTGTAATAACAGGTAAATAGGGGTGTAATAACAGGTTAATAGGGGTGTAATAACAGGTAAATAGGGGTGTAATAACAGGTTAATATAATAACAGGTTAATAGGGGTGTAATAACAGGTAAATAGGGGTGTAATAACAGGTAAATAGGGGTGTAATAACAGGTTAATAGGGGTGTAATAACAGGTTAATAGGTGTGTAATAACAGGTTAATAGGGGTGTAATAACAGGTAAATAGGGGTGTAATAACAGGTAAATAGGGGTGTAATAACAGGTAAATAGGGGTGTAATAACAGGTTAATAGGGGTGTAATAACAGGTAAATAGGGGTGTAATAACAGGTTAATAGGGGTGTAATAACAGGTAAATAGGGGTGTAATAACAGGTTAATAGGGGCGTAATAACAGGTTAATAGGGGCGTAATAACAGGTTAATAGGGGTGTAATAACAGGTTAATAGGGGTGTAATAACAGGATAATAGGGGTGTAATAACAGGTAAATAGGGGTGTAATAACAGGTAAATAGGGGTGTAATAACAGGTTAATAGGGGTGTAATAACAGGTAAATAGGGGTGTAATAACAGGTTAATAGGGGTGTAATAACAGGTAAATAGGGGTGTAATAACAGGTTAATATGGGTGTAATAACAGGTTAATAGGTGTGTAATAACAGGTTAATAGGGGTGTAATAACAGGTAAATAGGGGTGTAATAACAGGTAAATAGGGGTGTAATAACAGGTAAATAGGGGTGTAATAACAGGTAAATAGGGGTGTAATAACAGGTTAATAGGGGTGTAATAACAGGTAAATAGGGGTGTAATAACAGGTAAATGTGGTGTAATAACAGGTAAATAGGGGTGTAATAACAGGTTAATAGGGGTGTAATAACAGGTAAATAGGGGTGTAATAACAGGTAAATAGGGGTGTAATAACAGGTAAATAGGGGTGTAATAACAGGTAAATAGGGGTGTAATAACAGTCTAATAGGGGTGTAATAACAGGTAAATAGGGGTGTAATAACAGGTTAATAGGGGTGTAATAACAGGTTAGTAATAACAGGTAAATAGGGGTGTAATAACAGGTTAATAGGGGTGTAATAACAGGTTAATAGGGGTGTAATAACAGGTTAATATGGGTGTAATAACAGGTAAATAGGGGTGTAATAACAGGTAAATAGGGGTGTAATAACAGGTAAATAGGGGTGTAATAACAGGTTAATAGGGGTGTAATAACAGGTTAATAGGGGTGTAATAACAGGTAAATAGGGGTGTAATAACAGGTAAATAGGGGTGTAATAACAGGTTAATAGGGGTGTAATAACAGGTTAATAGGGGTGTAATAACAGGTAAATAGGGGTGTAATAACAGGTAAATAGGGGTGTAATAACAGGTTAATAGGGGTGTAATAACAGGTTAATAGGGGTGTAATAACAGGTAAATAGGGGTGTAATAACAGGTTAATAGGGGTGTAATAACAGGTAAATAGGGGTGTAATAACAGGTAAATAGGGGTGTAATAACAGGTAAATAGGGGTGTAATAACAGGTTAATAGGGGTGTAGTAACAGGTTAATAGGTGTGTAATAACAGGTAAATAGGGGTGTAATAACAGGATAATAGGGGTGTAATAACAGGTAAATAGGGGTGTAATAACAGGTAAATAGGGGTGTAATAACAGGATAATAGGGGTGTAATAACAGGTAAATAGGGGTGTAATAACAGGTAAATAGGGGTGTAATAACAGGTAAATAGGGGTGTAATAACAGGTTAATAGGTGTGTAATAACAGGTTAATAGGTGTGTAATAACAGGTAAATAGGGGTGTAATAACAGGTTAATAGGGGTGTAATAACAGGTTAATAGGTGTGTAATAACAGGTAAATAGGGGTGTAATAACAGGTTAATAGGGGTGTAATAACAGTCTAATAGGGGTGTAATAACAGTCTAATAGGGGTGTAATAACAGGTTAATAGGGGTGTAATAACAGGTTAATAGGGGTGTAATAACAGGTAAATAGGGGTGTAATAACAGGTAAATAGGGGTGTAATAACAGGTAAATAGGGGTGTAATAACAGGTTAATAGGGGTGTAATAACAGGTAAATAGGGGTGTAATAACAGGTTAATAGGGGTGTAATAACAGGTAAATAGGGGTGTAATAACAGGTAAATAGGGGTGTAATAACAGGTTAATAGGGGTGTAATAACAGGTTAATAGGGGTGTAATAACAGGTAAATAGGGGTGTAATAACAGGTAAATAGGGGTGTAATAACAGGTAAATAGGGGTGTAATAACAGGTTAATAGGGGTGTAATAACAGGTAAATAGGGGTGTAATAACAGGTTAATAGGGGTGTAATAACAGGTAAATAGGGGTGTAATAACAGGTAAATAGGGGTGTAATAACAGGTAAATAGGGGTGTAATAACAGGTTAATAGGGGTGTAATAACAGGTTAATAGGGGTGTAATAACAGGTAAATAGGGGTGTAATGACAGGTTAATAGGGGTGTAATAACAGGTTAATAGGGGTGTAATAACAGGTAAATAGGGGTGTAATAACAGGTTAATAGGGGTGTAATAACAGGTAAATAGGGGTGTAATAACAGGTAAATAGGGGTGTAATAACAGGTAAATAGGGGTGTAATAACAGGTTAATAGGGGTGTAATAACAGGTTAATAGGGGTGTAATAACAGGTAAATAGGGGTGTAATAAAAGGTAAATAGGGGTGTAATAACAGGTTAATAGGGGTGTAATAACAGGTTAATAGGGGTGTAATAACAGGTAAATAGGGGTGTAATAACAGGTAAATAGGGGTGTAATAACAGGTTAATAGGGGTGTAATAACAGGTAAATAGGGGTGTAATAACAGGTAAATAGGGGTGTAATAACAGGTTAATAGGGGTGTAATAACAGGTCATCTCACCTGAGGAGCACCGTATATGTACAGCACCAGTGGTTCGTTCTCTGGGATGACAAACCAGGCTTTCTGCCAGCCTCTGCCTGCTCCCTTCTCCATGTGGTGAAGGAAGCTACACAACACACTGTTCTCTGCTGCTACCGACGCCTGTTTCTGTACACCACACACACACACACACACACACACACACACACACACACACACACACACACACACATACACCAATACACACTGTATTACAGAACACTCTTGTTTCATTAGATATGACACACACACACCAATACACTACATAACTCCTGTCTTTTACTCTTCGAGTACAGTTCAAAATGTGGAAAAGTTTTTGACATAAATGCATGTCCTTGGTATGACCTTTGGTAATGTTGTTTGACCAAGGCCTTCAGTCACGACTCACACCTCCAGCAGAACCTTGTGAAGTATCTGTTGTGTAGATGTGTATTAGACCCGGAGGTTCTTTAATCTCACCTCTGTCTTATCTCTGCTCTCTCCTTGAACTGTTCTACAGCAGTCAGGATCCGCTACATACCTCTAATATCGACCGTCGTCTGTGAGCGCTGCTGGTCAGACTGGCGGGGGAGGGGGGAACCCCCACTAGGGTGCTGTAGCAGGCGATACACACCCTGTTAGCCCTGTTGTTGTCATAGAGCAGACGGGCCCTGAACTCTGAACACTTTCCACACACCACCTGGAAAAAAAAACAGAGAAGAGTTAAGGGGTGGAGTTCTCTGGATGGGGGTGGAGGAGAGGAGTTCTCTGGCTGGGGGGGTTGGGGGGGTTGGGAGGGGAGGAGTTCTCTGGATGGGGGTGGAGGTGAGGTCTCTGGCTGGGGGTGGGAGGGGAGGGGTTCTCTGGCTGGGGGTGGAGGAGAGGAGTTCTCTGGCTGGGGGGGTTGGGGGGGTGGGAGGGGAGGAGTTCTCTGGCAGGGGGTGGGAGGGGAGGAGTTCTCTGGCTGGGGGTGGGAGGGGAGCTTTAGCCCCTCGCCATTTGAGTGACAGCTAGCAAGATGCACACAAAGCAGAGAGAGAGAGAGAGAGAGAGAGAGAGAGAGCAATGACGTGGTGCACATACTGTATCTGCACATATGTGACGTAGTACACAATTTTCGGGGACCACTTTTGGCTTGTGAGCCCTACTTTGAGAACTACAGACTAAAAAGTATACAAAAGTACAGGAGAATCTCTTTAAATCAAGAGTTTTTAATATTGAGTTGTGTCTAATTCTTCAGCAGTGGACCGACTGACAATCTGGTCACATGTACAGTGAGGGAAAAAAATATTTGATCCCCTGCTGATTTTGTACATTTGCCCACTGACAAAGAAATGATCAGTCTATAATTTGAATGGTAGGTTTATTTTAACAGCGAGAGACAGAATAACAACAACAAAAATCCAGAAAAACGCATGTAAAATTTTTTTATTAATTGATTTGCATTTTAATGAGGGAAATAAGTATTTGACCCCCTCTCAATCAGAAAGATTTCTGGCTCCCAGGTGTCTTTTATACAGGTAACGAGCTGAGATTAGGAGCACACTCTTAAAGGGAGTGCTCCTAATCTCAGCTTGTTACCTGTATAAAAGACACCTGTCCACAGAAGCAATCAATCAGATTCCAAACTCTCCACCATGGCCAAGACCAAAGAGCTCTCCAAGGATGTCAGGGACAAGATTGTAGACCTACACAAGGCTGGAATGGGCTACAAGACCATCGCCAAGCAGCTTGGTGAGAAGGTGACAACAGTTGGTGCGATTATTCACAAATGGAAGAAATACAAAAGACCTGTCAATCTCCCTCGGCCTGGGGCTCCATGCAAGATCTCACCTCGTGGAGTTGCAATGATCATGAGAACGGTGAGGAATCAGCCCAGAACTACAAAAGAGGATCTTGTCAATGATCTCAAGGCAGCTGGGACCATAGTCACCAAGAAAACAATTGGTAACACACTACGCCGTGAAGGACTGAAATCCTGCAGCGCCCGCAAGGTCCCCCTGCTCAAGAAAGCACATATACAGGGCCGTCTGAAGTTTGCCAATGAACATCTGAATGATTCAGAGGAGAACTGGGTGAAAGTGTTGTGGTCAGATGAGACCAAAATTGAGCTTTTTGGCATCAACTCAACTCGCCATGTTTGGAGGAGGAGGAATGCTGCCTATGACCCCAAGAACACCATCCCCACCATCAAACATAGAGGTGGAAACATTATGCTTTGGGGGTGTTTTTCTGCTAAGGGGACTGGACAACTTCACCGCATCAAAGGGACAATGGACGGGGCCATGTACCGTCAAATCTTGGGTGAGAACCTCCTTCCCTCAGCCAGGGCATTGAAAATGGGTCGTGGATGGGTATTCCAGCATGACAATGACCCAAAACACATGGCCAAGGCAACAAAGGAGTGGCTCAAGAAGAAGATCATGAAGGTCCTGGAGTGGCCTAGCCAGTCTCCAGACCTTAATCCCATAGAAAATCTGTGGAGGGAGCTGAAAGTTTGAGTTGCCAAACGTCAGCCTCGAAACCTTAATGACTTGGAGAAGATCTGCAAAGAGGAGTGGAACAAAATCCCTCCTGAGATGTGTGCAAACCTGGTGGCCAACTACAAGAAACGTCTGACCTCTGTGATTGCCAACAAAGGTTTTGCAACCAAGTACTAAGTCATGTTTTGCAGAGGGGTCAAATACTTATTTCCCTCATTAAAATGCAAATCAATTTATAACATTTTTGACATGCGTTTTTCTGGATTTTGTTGTTGTTATTCTGTCTCTCACTGTTCAAATAAACCTACCATTAAAATTATAGACTGATCATGTCTTAGTCAGTGGGCAAACGTACAAAATCAGCAGGGGATCAAATACTTTTTTCCCTCACTGTACATAACATCATGACTTGATTGGAAACGTACGTGTCCACAGGCTTTGCAGTGGTGGCGTCTCTTGGTGATGGAGTTGAATGGCTCCTGGCACTTCATACACAAAGTCACCTCCTTCTCCCGGATCGGAGTGGGGGCACGCTTCCCCAGCTCACTACAGTTCTGAGAGAGAAGTGAAGAGAAAAGAAGAGAGGAGCAAAGGAAGAGAGAGAGAGAGCGAGAGAGAGAGCGAGAGAGAGAGAGAGAGAGAGAGAGAGAGAGAGAGAGAAAGAGAGAGAGAGAGAGAGAGAGAGAGAGAGAGAGAGAGAGAGAGAGAGAGAGAGAGAGAGAGAGAGAGAGAGAGAGAGAGAGAGAGAGAGAGAGAGAGAGAGAGAGAGATATGGGATGAGAGGGGGCAGAAATGCAATATGATCTCACAGATGGAGGTATTCAGAAGCTAAAGAGTGTAATTTAATAGTGTTAATAAGGTAAGGTAGAGGCTCAGCCCGGAATATTGCTTAAACCAACTCTTTCAGATCTATTCAAGTGCCTAATGGCTAGAGGTTATGCTGGGGTTAGGGGTTATGCTGGTGCTAGGGGTTATGCTGGGGTTAGAGGCTAGTGGTTATCCTGGGAGCTAGGGGTTATGCTGGGGTTAGAGACTAGGGGTTATCCTGGGAGCTAGGGGTTATGCTGGGGTTAGAGACTAGGGGTTATGCTGGGGTTAGAGGCTAGGGGCTAGGGGTTATGCTGGGGTTAGAGGCTAGGGGTTATGCTGGGGTTAGAGGCTAGGGGTTATGCTGGGGTTAGAGGCTAGGGGCTAGGGGTTATGCTGGGGTTAGAGGCTAGGGGTTATGCTGGGGTTAGAGGCTAGGGGCTAGGGGTTATGCTGGGGTTAGAGGCTAGGGGTTATGCTGGGGTTAGAGGCTAGGGGTTATGCTGGGGTTAGAGGCTAGGGGCTAGGGGTTATGCTGGGGTTAGAGGCTAGGGGTTATGCTGGGGTTAGAGGCTAGGGGCTAGGGGTTATGCTGGGGTTAGAGGTTAGGGGTTATGCTGGGGTTAGGGGTTAGGGGTTATGCTGGGGTTAGAGGCTAGGGGCTAGGGGTTATGCTGGGGTTAGAGGCTAGGGGTTATGCTGGGGTTAGAGGCTAGGGGTTATGCTGGGGTTAGAGGCTAGGGGTTATGCTGGGGTTAGAGGCTAGGGGTTAGGGGTTATGCTGGGGTTAGAGGCTAGGGGCTAGGGGTTATGCTGGGGTTAGAGGCTAGGGGTTATGCTGGGGTTAGAGGCTAGGGGCTAGGGGTTATACTGGGGTTAGAGGCTAGGGGCTAGGGGTTATGCTGGGGTTAGAGACTAGGGGTTATGCTGGGGTTAGAGGCTAGGGGTTATCCTGGGAGCTAGGGGTTATGCTGGGGTTAGGGGTTAGGGGTTATGCTGGGGTTAGAGGCTAGGGGCTAGGGGTTATGCTGGGGTTAGAGACTAGGGGCTAGGGGTTATGCTGGGGTTAGAGGCTAGGGGCTAGGGGTTATGCTGGGGTTAGAGACTAGGGGCTAGGGGTTATGCTGGGGTTAGAGGCTAGGGGATATGCTGGGGTTAGAGGCTAGGGGTTATGCTGGGGTTAGAGGCTAGGGGCTAGGGGTTATGCTGGGGTTAGAGGCTAGGGGCTAGGGGTTATGCTGGGGTTAGAGGCTAGGGGTTATGCTGGGGTTAGAGGCTAGGGGTTATGCTGGGGTTAGAGGCTAGGGGTTATGCTGGGGTTAGAGGCTAGGGGTTAGGGGTTATGCTGGGGTTAGAGGCTAGGGGCTAGGGGTTATGCTGGGGTTAGAGGCTAGGGGTTATGCTGGGGTTAGAGGCTAGGGGCTAGGGGTTATACTGGGGTTAGAGGCTAGGGGCTAGGGGTTATGCTGGGGTTAGAGGCTAGGGGCTAGGGGCTAGGGGTTAGGGGTTATGCTGGGGCTAGGGGTTAGGAACTAGGGGTTAGGGGCTAGGGGTAAGAGACTAGGGGTAATGCTGGGGTTAGAGGCTAGGGGCTAGGGGTTATGCTGGGGTTAGAGGCTAGGGGCTAGGGGTTATGCTGGGGTTAGAGGCTAGGGGTTAGGGGCTAGGGGTTAGGGGCTAGGGGTTAGGGACTAGGGGTTAGGGGCTAGGGGTTAGGGACTAGGGGTTAGGGGCTAGGGGTTAGGGGCTAGGGGCTAGGGGTTAGGGACTAGGGGTTAGGGGCTAGGGGTTAGGGACTAGGGGTTAGGGACTAGGGGTTAGGGACTAGGGGTTAGGGGCTAGGGGTTAGGGACTAGGGGTTAGGGGCTAGGGGCTAGGGGTAGTATAGTATCTTACAGGTGAGTTGGGAGGAGTGTAGTCCTAGGGGTTAGGGACTAGGGGTTAGGGGCTAGGGGTTAGGGGTTAGGGACAAGGGGTTAGAGGCTAGGGGCTAGGGGTTAGGGGTTAGGGGTTAGGGGCTAGGGGTTAGGGGCTAGGGGTTATGGGTAGTGTAGTATCCTACAGGTGAGTTGGGAGGAGTGTAGTCCTAGGGGTTAGGGACTAGGGGTTAGGGACTAGGGGTTAGGGACTAGGGGTTAGGGGTAGTGTAGTATCCTACAGGTGAGTTGGGAGGAGTGTAGTCCTAGGGGTTATGGGTAGTGTAGTATCTTACAGGTGAGTTGGGAGGAGTGTAGTCCTCGTCTCGGAGAGAACAGCTGAGATGGTGGAATGTCGCTAGCGTCTGTTCATGTCTTTGAATCGTGGCCTGGATAGCCTGGATCCAATCTCTCTTCTCTTCTTCAGTCCTACTCACAGTAAACAAATGGCTTTGAGCTAAATATTAATTGCAATTCATTGTAAACTACTCAAAAGCCTGTAATTCAAGATAGAGGAAGATCATCCGCTGCCCTCATCACCTGGCCTGTAGTTCTAGTGATCGTTGTTTTCCTGACACCAGGAAGGTTCTGGGGACGTTAAGGCTGCTGCTCTCCTTCAGCTCCATCCCATCCACATCGATCCTGGCTCTCACCCCAAACTTCTGACCAATCAACCTCAGCTTAGGGACGCAGTACAATAACCTATCATTGAACTGCAGAGAGAGAGGGGTGGGGGGAAGAGGTAGAGAGACGAGAGAAAGAGAGAAAGAGAGAAAGAGAGAAAGAGAGAGAGAGAGAGAGAGAGAGAGAGAGAGAGAGAGAGAGAGAGAGAGAGAGAGAGAGAGAGAGAGAGAGAGAGAGAGAGAGAGAGAGAGAGAGGGAGAGTTGATAGGGCGAGACAGGGGAGCGAGATGTAGGCCTAGTTGCATTTTGACATTTTGGATTCATGACATAAATCACAACATGATTTCAGCAGAGAACAGTGTTCTCCAAATATATCAACAGTTCAACAATACTATTTTCACACTATTTTTCACACTATTTTCACACTGTCACAATGACTCACTCACCAGTATGAGGTATCTGTCCTGCGAGGTGCCGTTCTTGGCCGACAGTTTGAGGATATGTCCCTCCTTCATGAGTTCGTTAGTAGGGCTAACAATGTCCTCCTCTCCTCCCAGCAACTCATACACCTTCAGTAGCTTCCGCATACGCTCCTGTACGTTACACACACACGATGTCAAGGTGCTGCGCATGAGAACCAAAAAACCTTTGCACAAGCACGTTTGCACATCTACAGATGTAGGACCTTAATTTGATCACTCTTTCTTTGCTGAGAATTTTCCTGCACGGCAGGAAATGCAAACTCGCAGTGTATTTGAATTTGAAAAAGGTTTCAAAAGTTTGTAATTTCCACTTAGAAATGTCAGACTTGATTTGCCCTAACGAAAAATTTATCAACTCCTACAAGAATGTCCATGAATTAGAATCCACATAATAAATCACATTTCCTGTTGCTGCTGTAGCAAACTGGCTCAAATTAAGATCCTACATCTGTATAGTTACATCTTAACACAGGTGTGTAGGAGAATCAAAACCTGAAATAGATAGTACAGTGCCTGGCAAAAGTGTTCAGCCCCCTTGGCTTTTTTCCTATTTTGTTGCATTACAACCTGTAATTTAAATTGATTTTTATTTGGATTTTATGTAATGGACATACACAAAACAGTCCAAATTGGTGAAGTGAAATGAAGAAAATAACTTGTTTCAAAAAATTCTAAAAAAGAAATAACAGAAAAGTTGTATTCACCCCCTTTGCTATGAAGCCCCTAAATAACATCTGGTTCAACCAATTACCTTTAGAAGTCACATAATAAGTTAAATAAAGTCCACCTGTGTGCAATCTAAGTGTCACATGATCTGTCACATGATCTCAGTATATATACACCTGTTCTGAAAGGCCCCAGAGTCTGCAACACCACTAAGCAATGGGCACCACCAAGCAAGCAGCACCATGAAGACCAGGGAGCTCTCCAAACAGGTCAGGGACAAAGTTGTGGAGAAGTACAGATCAGGGTTGGGTTATAAAAAAAGATCTGAAACTTTGAACATCCCACGGAGCACCATTAAATCCATTATAAAAAAATTGAAAGAATATGGCACCACAACAAACCTGCCAAGAGAGGGCTGCCCACCAAAACTCACAGACCAGGCAAGGAGGGCATTAATCAGAGAGGCAACAAAGAGACCAAAGATAACCCTGAAGGAGCTGCAAAGCTCCACAGCGGAGATTGGAGTATTTGTCCATAGGACCACTTTAAGCCGTACACTCCACAGAGCTGGGCTTTACGGAAGAGTGGGCAGAAAAAAGCCATTGCTTAAAGAAAAAAATAACCAAACACATTTGGTGTTCGCCAAAAGGCATGTGGGAGACTCCCCAAACATATGGAAGAAGGTACTCTGGTCAGATGAGACTAAAATTGAGCTTTTTGGCCATCAAGGGAAACGCTATGTCTGTCGCAAACCCAACACCTCTCATCACCCCGAGAACACCATCTGTGGGAATGTTTTTCATTGGCAGGGACTGGGAAACTGGTCAAAATTGAAGGAATGATTGATGGCGGTAAATACAGGGAAATTCTTGAGGGAAACCTGTTTCAGTCTTCCAGAGATTTCAGACTGGGACGGAGGTTCACCTTCCAGTAGGACAATGACCCTAAGCACACTGCTAAAGCAACACTCGAGTGGTTTAAGGGGAAACATTTAAATGTCTTGGAATGGCCTAGTCAAAGCCCAGACCTCAATCCAATTGAGAATCTGTGGTATGACTTAAAGATTGCTGTACACCAGCGGAACCCATCCAACTTGAAGGAGCTGGAGCAGTTTTGCCTTGAAGAATGGCCAAAAATCCCAGTGGCTAGATGTGCCAAGCTTATAGAGACATACCCCAAGAGACTTGCAGCTGTAATTGCTGCAAAAGGTGGCTCTACAAAGTATTGACTTTGGGGGGGGGTGAATAGTTATGCACGCTCAAGTTTTCTGTATTTTTGTCTTATTTCTTGTTTGTTTCACAATAAAAAATATGTTGCATCTTCAAAGTGGTAGGCATGTTGTGTAAATCAAATTATACAAACCCCCCCCAAAAAATCAATTTTAATTCCAGGTTGTAAGGCAACAAAATAGGAAAAATGCCATGTAGCCTATAGCCTGTCTTAGAGAAATGTCATCATCTAATATTGTAAGAGCTTTCATTGTCTGCTTATATGCCCCCTTTATTTATCCTACGGTTCTGACTTGGTGTATAGGGAGAACACTGGAAGAACGGCCCAGGTTCTGAATTCTGTCGCTGTACATTTCAAAAGTGCTGAACAAATAGTTATATTGACTACGTCCGTCCTAGCTCGCTCTTTAATGTCTTAATCGAAATTACGGATTGCCTCTCATCCGCTCGTCGTCCCCTTATGCCATAGTTTTGTACATCTCAATTGTCAGTAGAAACCACATTTGTTTAAGCAAGTCAGCCATGTTTTTTAAAAGGCAGTAAATGAGGCTATCAGCTATATTAAATCAGCTATGCTTTTTTAAAAGGCAGTAAATGAGGCTGAATGAACTGTTTCGCTGCCAGACAAGGCTCCGCTGATAGCCAGGTGTAGCAGTGGTAAGGTGTTGGGACTGCTGTTGGTGCTAAAATCACCACTGGTTATGAGTCAACCCTTCACATCACTAGTGAGGGCGGGTTCTGCAGTGTGAACTGTGAAAGGACTCACCATCTTTCTGATGGCGGTGTTGGAGTGCTCTGCAGTGTGAACTGTGAAAGGACTCACCATCTTACTGATGGCTGTGTTGGAGTGCTCTGCAGCTGTGGCGATCAACTCCAGAGATTCTGAAAAAAACACAACAGAGACTTTGTTACGACAAACAAACAAAAAACGGTTTCAAATACTAACTTGCTCCTTTGAGCTAATTTTCCTGCATTTCCCTTGAATTCATTGGAAGTAATAATATATAATATATTTTATTAGTATAATAATAGATTTATTAGTATAGCTCTTTTCATATCATAGAGCACTCAAACTCAACTCTGGACCTCGAAGCCAGTTCCACTTCATGTTTTCATTGTTCCCCTCTAATCAGGGACTGATTTATACCAGTGACACCAGGTGTATGCAATTAATTATCAGGTAGAACAAAAAACCAACAGGCTCCGGACCTCATAGGGTAAGAGTTGAATACCCTTGGCATTGAGAGCCTCAGAGTGCTTCACAGTAGGACGACAACTTAGAGTTAGAAAGATGGCCTGTCAAGCCAATTAGTGTCCACCTGCCAAAAAGTGTCTCCCCCCTGCATCACAATGGGATTTGATGAACTCTAGCTTCCGTTGCTAGGGCTGTTGCTAGAACTTGCAAAATTCTGACCGGCCTACTTAATGAACCAAAGCGTCCGTTGCTATGCTGGTTGCTATGCTGGTTGCTATGCTGGTTGCTATGCTGGTTGCTATGCTGGTTGCTATGCTGGTTGCTATGCTGGTTGCTATGCTGGTTGCTGGGCTCTATTTTACCTCGTAGCGGTCATGGAGGATGCGGGCAGTTCTAGTTCTACTTCACCTCATAAGCGCTCGCTCGGTCCGCGCAAATGTATTACCTCAGAATCTCTCTCTAAGGACGGTGTTTTTGATGGTGACTACCTGCTGACTACCTGCTGATTCATAAGACTGAAAAGACTGAAAAGAGAACACTCTTTCTTTACCATATATTTGTCTATATATAAAAATATTTTTAAATAGGAATACATAATTTAAGCTGTTTTTAGATTGATATTAGACTGACATTGCTAGCCCTTACAAAAATGAATTTGTTGCGGCAAACTTCCCGCAAGTTTGTGTCTAATTTGCTGCAAACTAAATAGTGTGCCACAAAATGTTGCCAGAAGTTTGCAAATGTTTGCCACTAGTGGTGAATCTGCAGCAAACCTTTGGCAACAATAATATGTATTGCCACTAGTGACAAACAGTTCGCCAGAGGGTTTTTTCTGGCAGACAATTCCCTCAAGATTCAATTGGATTCAATGGCAAACCTGTGGCAACACGTTCCAAGACCAGTAACCGTTGATGACCAATCAGGAGAAACATTGGTTGGAAAATGGAAAGCAAGCTATCTTCTCCAGCCACCAGCACATGAAGTCCACCAGAATACTTGCAAGTTATTTTATTTTTTACCCCTTTTTCTCCCCAATTGGTAGTCATAGTCTTGTCCCATCGCTGCAACTCGGAGGAACCACCGTCCAGCTGGTGCCCTGGCCCGCCACAAGGAGTCGCTAGAGCACGATAGGACAAGGAAATCCCGGCCGGCCAAACCTTCGCCTAATCCGGACGACGCTGGGCCAGTTGTGCAGCGCCTCATGGGTCTCCTGGGCACGGCCGGCTGTGACACAGCCTGGGATCGAACCCAGGTCTGTAGTGACACCTCAAGCACTGCGATGCAGTGCCTTAGAAAGCTGCACCACTCGGGAGGCCTACTTGCAAGTATTCTAGTGTGACTGAGACCTCTCATTGTTTGGATTTTAAAAATCCAACCATTGTAATAGAAGGAGGCGGGGCTCAGGGGCTCTGTGTGGCTGTGGGTGATTGAGTGAGAAAGACACAGAGGAGAGCCAACCAGTAAAAGCGCAGCCCTCTTCATTACCGATGCATTGAGCCGACAACATCAAAGAGCCATTCCAGACTCTGAAATCAGGAAGACTTCAAGAGTTAGGTGTTAGCCAGAGATGTTCGATCGGGTTCAAGTCCGGGCTCTGGCTGGGCCACTCAAGTACATTCAGAGACTTGTCCCGAAGCCGCTCCTGTGTTGTCTTGGCTGTGTGCTTAGGGTCGTTGTCCTGTTGGAAGATAAACCTTCGCCCCAGTCTGAGGTCCTGAGCACTCTGGAGCAAGTTTTCATCAAGGATCTCTCTGTACTTTGCTCTGTTCATCTTTCCCTGAATCCTGACTAGTCTCCCAGTCCCTGCTGCTGAAAAACATCCCCACAGCATGATGCTGCCACCACCATGCTTCACCGTAGGGATGGTGCCAGGTTTCCTCCAGACTTGACGCTTGGCATTCAGGCCAAAGAGTTCAATATTGGTTTCATCAGACCAGAGAATCTTGTTTCTCATGGTCTGAGAGTCCTTCAGGTGCCTTTTGGCAAACTCCAAGCGGGCTGTCATGTGCCTTTTACTGAGGAGCGGCTTCCGTCTGGCCACTCTACCATAAAGGCCTGATTGGTGGAGTGCTGCAGAGATGGTTGTCCTTCTGGAAGGTTCTCCCATCTCCACAGAGGAACTCTGGAGCTCTGTCAGAGTGACCATCGGGTTCTTGGTCACCTCCCTGACCAAGGTCCTTCTCCCCCGATTGCTCAGTTTGGCCGGGCGGCCAGCTCTAGGAAGAGTCTTGGTGGTTCCAAACGTCTTCCATTTAAGAATGATGGAGGCCACTGTGTTCTTGGGGACCTTCAATGCTGCAGCATTTTTGTTGGTACCCTTCCCCAGATCTGTGCCTCGACACAATCCTGTCTCGGAGCTCTACGGACAATTTCTTCGACCTCGTGGCTTGGTTTTTGCTCTGACATGCACTGTCAACTGTGGAACCTTATATAGACTGGTGTGTGCCTTTCCAAATCATGTCCAATCAATTGAATTTACCACAGGTGGACTCCAATCAAGTTGTAGAAACATCTCAAGGATGATCAATGGAAACAGGATGCACCTGTCTTATGGCAAAGGGTCTGAATACTTAAATAAGGTATTTCTGTTTTTTATTTTTAATACATTTGAAAACATTTCTAAAAACCTGTTTTCGCTTTGTCATTATGGGGTATTGTGTGTAGATTGATGAGGGAAAACAATAATTTAATCAATTTTAGAATAAGGCTGTAACGTAACAAAATGTGGAAAAAGGGAAGGGGTCTGAATACTTTCCGAATGCACTGTAAAGTACCCAGCTGCTGGGTCAATCCCCCAACCCAATGTGCTGGGTTTATGTCACAATCCAACACACTGGGTTGTTTTAACCCAGCAATATAGTCTAATTTACCCAGCAGTTGAGTCAAGTGCTCAACCCAAGGCGCTGGGTTGAATTAACCCAATGCTGTGTTTTTCCCAATATTGCCCCAGCGCTAGGTCGTCGAAATTACCCAGCATTTTCTAGAGTAACGATAATTTTGGAAAAATAATATGAATTGCCATATTAGGCATAACTGAATTTCTACCAAAATATAAAAGAGTTTTCAGTAATTGTTTTCGGTATCCTAACTTTGTTTTGTGTTTTCTGATTGTTTCAGTGCATGCATTCAACAAGCTTTGGACAAAGGACTTCCACAGGGCCGCCATCTCCAAAGTTCACTCAAAAAGGCAATAGTTCTGAACTGGGTTTGATTTAGTTTTTGTTGTATTAATTATTACAATTTTGTTAATTATCTTTTAAACTTCCATTGCTTAATCTATTGCTCAGTTATCACTTGGCTCATGTAAATAATTATGTAGTTGTCCCTTTAAACATCCTAAGGTCAACATCCCCATTAGGGCTGACCCCATTTGGTCGACTGGTGGATTGTTTGGTCGACCGAGATTTCTTTGGTCGAGCAGTAGCAAAAAAATTATGATTGGCTCCTGTCTGAGTGGACTGATCCATTGTGGAGGCCTGTCTCAGTGGACTGATCCATTGTGGAGGCCTGTCTCAGTGGACTGATCCATTGTGGAGGCCTGTCTCAGTGGACTGATCCATTGTGGAGGCCTGTCTCAGTGGACTGATCCATTGTGGAGGCCTGTCTCAGTGGACTGATCCATTGTGGAGGCCGTGGGGATGGCACAGTCCATCAGTCTAAGACACGTGCTACTGAAATTGTACATGGTTATATTATGTAATTACAACGGTGCAACACAAATAAACCATTTATTATTTTATAACAAATGTGCTTTCTCCCTCGTTGGACAGTGGTCGCTGTCCTGCAACGCATCAGTGCGCTGTTGAATTGCCGCCTTTTCCTAGACCGTGTTGCTATGTGCATAATAGCAAAGTTAACCAGCATATTGGTGTTGAGAACAATGAGGCAGCAGCAGAGTTAGGAGAAAACAGCCCTTGCCTTAATTGTCTAAGAAAAGTTAGGAGAGAGGAAACCCCAACTTAATTAGGTCTATAATCAATAGCCTAACTGTTAAATGGGCCTGGCTTTAGATATCATCCATATCTACAGAAATAAGACAGATCCTGCTTCTGTTTCCTGTTTGAGTGTTTGTTTAATAGCCTACTGATTCCGTGAGCACCAAGCCTCAGGCAACAATTTAACAAATGTGCCTGTGTTTAATCTTTGCTGTGCTGTAATGAAGGCTTACACTTTTTTTTTGTTCGACCGGCTTCTCTGGTATTATTTATAATTGATTTAGTGTTGTTTACACTGTTCCAAATGGTGAGAAAAAAGTATATTTATAATAATAATAATAATAAGTCACGATCGTCGGATACAGAGGACCAAGGCGCAGCGTGGAAGGTGAACATATTTATTAAATAATGATACACGAACAAAAACAACAAATCGATACGTGACGTCCAAAGGTGCAAACCACCAACCTACACAGGAACAAGATCCCACAAACACTGTGGGAAAACTGGCTGCTTAAGTATGGTTCCCAATCAGAGACAACAAGCAACAGCTGATACACGTTGCCTCTGATTGAGAACCACACTGGCCAACATAGAACTACAAAACTAGAACGAAAAACAAATGAAAACTCACACCCTGGCTCAACATACTAGAGTCCCCAGAGCCAGGGCGTGACAGTACCCCCCCCCCAAAGGCGCGGACTCCGGCCGCGCCAACCAAACACCACAGGGGAGGGACCGGGTGGGCACTCCGCCTTGGCGGCGGAGCCGGCTCCGGGCATGATTCCCACTCCCTCTCCAACCCCCCAAAGTACCCCTGGTCCGGTCTGACCCTGCTGGCCGGAGCTGGACTGAACACCGGTGGAGCGGATTGCTCTAGCTCCGGCGTGGAGCAGCTGACCGGTGCCGGACCAGGCACCGGTGGAACAGGCACGGGCTGTGCCGGACTGACGACGCACACCACTGGCTTGGTGTAGGGAGCAGGAATAGGCCGAACCGGGCTGACGATGCGCACCATAGGCTTGGTGCGTGGAGCAGGAACAGGCCGGGCCGGGCTGACGATGCGCACCATAGGCTTGGTGCGTGGAGCAGGAACAGGCCGGGCCGGGCTGACGACGCGCACCACAGGCTCAATGCGAGGAACACGAACAGGCCGGACCGTACTGGGGACACACACCACTGGCCCTACGCAGGGATCAGGAACGGGCCGGACCGGACTGGTAACACACCCCAGTACCTCTCGCCGTGCCTCTACACTTTCCCTCTCCTCTGTGACCAGTGGCCCCCTTAACCTGGCGGCCTCCTCTGCAAACCCGCTGGACCGCTCTATCGCGGCCTCCTGCTGCCCCGTCGTCCACGGCGTGAGCCCCCCCCTAAAAAATGTCTGGGGGTCTCTCCTCCCCGTGGGCCAGGCCCAGTCGAGGTTGATGTCCTTTAGCGATAACTCTGGCGCTGGCTCCTGGACACGCTGCTTGGTCCAGTGTTGGTGGGATCTTCTGTCACGATCGTCGGATACAGAGGACCAAGGCGCAGCGTGGAAGGTGAACATATTTATTAAATAATGATACACGAACAAAAACAACAAATCGATACGTGACGTCCAAAGGTACAAACCTACACAGGAACAAGATCCCACAAACACTGTGGGAAAACTGGCTGCTTAAGTATGGTTCCCAATCAGAGACAACAAGCAACAGCTGATACACGTTGCCTCTGATTGAGAACCACACTGGCCAACATAGAACTACAAAACTAGAACGAAAAACAAATGAAAACTCACACCCTGGCTCAACATACTAGAGTCCCCAGAGCCAGGGCGTGACAGTACCCCCCCCCCAAAGGCGCGGACTCCGGCCGCGCCAACCAAACACCACAGGGGAGGGACCGGGTGGGCACTCCGCCTTGGCGGCGGAGCCGGCTCCGGGCATGATTCCCACTCCCTCTCCAACCCCCCAAAGTACCCCTGGTCCGGTCTGACCCTGCTGGCCGGAGCTGGACTGAACACCGGTGGAGCGGATTGCTCTAGCTCCGGCGTGGAGCAGCTGACCGGTGCCGGACCAGGCACCGGTGGAACAGGCACGGGCTGTGCCGGACTGACGACGCACACCACTGGCTTGGTGTAGGGAGCAGGAATAGGCCGAACCGGGCTGACGATGCGCACCATAGGCTTGGTGCGTGGAGCAGGAACAGGCCGGGCCGGGCTGACGATGCGCACCATAGGCTTGGTGCGTGGAGCAGGAACAGGCCGGGCCGGGCTGACGACGCGCACCACAGGCTCAATGCGAGGAACACGAACAGGCCGGACCGTACTGGGGACACACACCACTGGCCCTACGCAGGGATCAGGAACGGGCCGGACCGGACTGGTAACACACCCCAGTACCTCTCGCCGTGCCTCTACACTTTCCCTCTCCTCTGTGACCAGTGGCCCCCTTAACCTGGCGGCCTCCTCTGCAAACCCGCTGGACCGCTCTATCGCGGCCTCCTGCTGCCCCGTCGTCCACGGCGTGAGCCCCCCCCTAAAAAATGTCTGGGGGTCTCTCCTCCCCGTGGGCCAGGCCCAGTCGAGGTTGATGTCCTTTAGCGATAACTCTGGCGCTGGCTCCTGGACACGCTGCTTGGTCCAGTGTTGGTGGGATCTTCTGTCACGATCGTCGGATACAGAGGACCAAGGCGCAGCGTGGAAGGTGAACATATTTATTAAATAATGATACACGAACAAAAACAACAAATCGATACGTGACGTCCAAAGGTACAAACCTACACAGGAACAAGATCCCACAAACACTGTGGGAAAACTGGCTGCTTAAGTATGGTTCCCAATCAGAGACAACAAGCAACAGCTGATACACGTTGCCTCTGATTGAGAACCACACTGGCCAACATAGAACTACAAAACTAGAACGAAAAACAAATGAAAACTCACACCCTGGCTCAACATACTAGAGTCCCCAGAGCCAGGGCGTGACACAATTCTCCTTTTTCCTAGATCTCCTTCTTATTGTTGTTATTATGATCATCGTTATAATAATAAGTATTATCATTATCATTAGTAGGCTTAGTATAGCAGCCCTGTATAACCACCATGGAGCTGTAGGCCTAAGAGCACATCCTGTTTAGTCTTAATACTGTAACTTACTTAGGCCTATATTTTACTGTACTGTATCAATCAATCATTTATTCGTTCATGTCATCACACGAGTCATTCACGATGTGAAATGCAATCAAGCATTTTAGTTTTAAAATAACAGCCTCCCGAGTGGCGCAGCGGTCTAGGGCGCTGCATTACATTTACATTTACGGACTGATCCACAGGGCTTGAGGCGTAAGTACAGCCCCCGGGTTCGATCCCAGGCTGTGTCGCAGCCGGCCGCGACCGGGAGACCCATGAGGCGGCGCACAATTGGCCCAGCGTCGTCCGGGCTAGGGGAGGGTTTTTGCCGGCCAGGATGTCCTTGTCCCATCGCGCTCTAGCGACTCCTTGTGGCGGGCCGGGCGCAGTGCACGCTGACTTCGGTTCGCCAGCTGCACAGTGTTTCCTCCGACACATTGGTGCGGCTGGCTTCCGGGTTAAGCGATGCAGTGTGGCTTGGCGGGGTCGTGTTTTCGGAGGACACATGGCTCTCGACCTTCGCCTCTCCCGAGTCCGTACGGGAGTTGCAGCGATGGGACAAGACTGTAAACTACCAAGTGGGGAGAAAAAGGGGTACAAAATAATAATAGCAAAGCAACCATTGAATACTAAATAAACAATAAATAGGCCTAAACCGTTCCATTTCGGAAATTGCATTCACAAATGAATGCGACTGTTTTTAGTCTTCGCTGTAATAAAGGCTTTACAAAAAAAACATATTTTTTTACAACAGACGCTTATAATGTATCTAGTATTGTTTACATTGTTCAAAACGGTTATTATATTAAACGGAAAAGTATTTTTTAATCTAACTGTTCGGTACACATAATATTACGCAGCGCTCGCTCCTTCCCTTATTTTTCTTGATCTCCTGTATTTTCCACAACTAGTCACATTTATTCCACACATTACATTTACGTCATTTAGCAGATGCTCTTATCCAGAGCGACTTACATGAGCAATTAGGGTTAAGTGCCTTGCTTAAGGGCACGTCAACAGATTTTTCACCTAGTCGGCTCGGGGATTAGAACCAGCAACCTTTCGGTTACTGGCACAACACTCTTACCCACTAAGCCACCTGCCACATCTGACTTCCCCTTTACCTCCTGAGCAACCAGTAAACATTCCCCCCGTTACGGGTTTACTTTTCACATGTGACAGCATCTATTTTGCTGTCACATGTGTTACGGTGTTCAGAGTTATTGTTATAACCAATTTATTGATGCGTTTATGATATGCTTATAGGTCGGGCCTTATTGGTCACGTACATGCGAAGCATACATGTTGTTACGTAAAGAGAGCAAGGGTTGAGGGGATAGCGAATGCTTTTCCAAAACAAATGAGGGATTTCGGTAACATCATTTTTCAGTCAGAAATGGCTGTAATTATGTTGCAGCTTCAGGAACATGGACAGCGGTATATATACACTGTTGATGTGTGGTGGTCGCTGCACCAGAGAGGAGAGAGAGACAATGGGTGCTAGTCGAACAGTCACTCGCTGTCTTTTTTTTTTTTTACACAGTCTGAGCAAGTCTGAGCTAGGCTCGGCACAATCAAATCAATTTGTGTGTCTTAATTATTTCATCAAACAGTTAGCTTAAAGTATCAGATAAGCTCAGTGCATACAGTTGATTTGATTAAAACACATAGGACATGTCTATGTATGGAAAAATGCGTGTTACATTTTTTTTTGACCAATCGATTGGTCGAAAGAATAGACGACTCTTGGTTGACCAAGATATTTTTTTGGGTCGGGGACAGCCCTAATCCCCAGAGTGTTCACATTTCTCTCATGTTGTAGCTACATACAAATATTAAATAAACAATTTATTTGGGAAATATCCAGTCTTTGCTATTTTCTTCATTACCATGCTGATGATTTCAAGTTGTATTGGATTTATTTGTATCTGTTAAAGACGTTGAATACATGTTGTTCAGCTGGTTGAGAGAATGCAAAGAGTATGCAAAGCTGTCATCAAGGCTACTTTGAAGAATATAAAATATAAAATATATTTTGATTTGTTTAACACTTTTTTGGTTACTACATGATTCCATATGCGTTATTTCATAGTTCTGATGTCTTCACTATTATTAAAATAGTAAAAATAAAGAAAAACCCTTGAATGGGGCAGCAGGTAGCTTAGTGGTTAAGCGCGTTGTGCCGGTAACCGAAAGGTCGCTGGTTCTAATCCCCGAGCCGACTAGGTGAAAAATCCGTCGATGTGCCCTTAAGCAAGGCACTTAACCCTTATTGCTCCTGTAAGGTGCTCTGGATAAGAGCGGTCCAACCTGGGCCATCATGGAGTTACAGTCAAGCCTTCCAACTTCTCCTGTCTCACTCCTGTGCTGCCCATGAACCTTGGCACCCATGTTTTGAATCCCATTGTCTAGAACTCCCTTAAAATCTGGTCCCAATTCCAAAATCACTTTAGCCTTAAAAAAGCAAGCTGCTTCTCCCCATTAACATCTAATCATCTCTTCCCAGCGTCGCAGATTGACACAGCATTCCGGTTCTGGCATAGGAAAGGTCTGGTGTTTTTTGGGACCTATTTGTTGATAACACATTTGTCTCATTTGATACTCTGAGGGTTGACCATAAAATTCCCAATACCCACTTTTTTTTAAGATACCTGCAAACTCGCAGCTTTGCCAAAAAAACATTTCCCTTCATTTCCACTCGAGCACACTAAGTGTCCAGTCAAGAGGTGCTTAGATCTTAACACGTATCTGAAGGGCATAATCTCCAGATTATACAACATAATACAGAACATTAATCCGCCTTCCTTGGCAAATACTACATCTGCATGGGTGTAGAGCTACATGATGACATATAGCAACATAGTATTGAGCGTAACCACACCTCCTCATTTTGCATAAAGGCATGGGCTCATTCAGTTCAAAGTTTTGCACCGTCTCCATTACTCAAATGACAGATTGGCAAAAACATATATCCAAATGTTGACCCCAAGTGTTTTGAGATGCCACCAGAGTCCAGAGACTGTGGGACACATGTTCTGGTCATTCCAATCTCTGAGTGGCTTCTGGGACCCCATTTTGTTTAGGCATTTCTCACATACGTGTAATAAAATTGTTAGCCCCTGTCGTGTATTAGGATTATGCCTTTGTTAAATATTTTTCATGAAGAAATGGAATGTTGTTTATCTTAGTTCAAATGTAGCAGTTGGAGGGTGACGCCCCAGGGGGGATAGGTGATTGGACGAAAAAGGGAGCAACCCATTTATTGCCATTGTTTATAAGTAGGACCTAGACGAAGAGCGGGCAGAAGCATTCAGATTAATTTGGGAAGGTGCTTCTCCAGACACCGCGGGTCTGTAACTTATGCTGTAAACGCGTGATATTAATAAAAGCCTCTAATCACGGTGCAGCCTAAGCGGACTCTTTGTTGACAGCAATAATTGCCAGCATTCACCCGATACGACACCCCAATCCGTTCACTGCCATTTTTGCCTCAAACTACCCCTAGACCAGAATGCTACCACGCATCAGGCCAATGATAGTATTTGCCTCGCTGCTAGCTCGCCGCCTTGTCCTCTTTCACTGTAAGTCTGCAAAGCCGCCTTCCTTTACGCAGTGGGTTAAGGAGGTGATGTCATCTCTGCCTCTGGAGAAGGTTAGGTACACTGTGCATGGGTCCCGAGGGGTGGATGGGAGGGAGGGAGGGATTTTTTACTGCAACACTTTGCCACAAAACTAATTTGCATGTGAAAATATGAGCAAAATATGCGGCAAATTGGCCAAAGGTTTGCCACAACTGTTTGTCAGAAGCCTGTTTATTTGGTAAGAGAGCTACTTATTTACCTCAGCCTTCCTAGTCAGCTAGCTAGCTAGCCAGCCAATGTTATTTAACTAACATTAGCTAGCTAGCTAACTGTTATTGTAGCTTTCTGTTTGTATGTAGCTTGCAATTTAACGGCATCCCTCAAGGAGATTTTGTTTTATCTTTCCAACCAGGTGAAGTACTATGAAGGCACAACTGATCTCGACAAGAGGCACAACATTTGTAGGGGGGGCACAGGAATTCACAAATCAGGATAACGTTAAGCAGTTAACTTCTATTAGATCACTTGGAAGGATTTATTGTACAACCATTTTTCAACATAGCCAGCCAGATAGTTGGTCATCTACATGTTGCTAGCTACAGTATACATTTAGTTATATGTCTGTCATATTGAGGTATCTAGCTATAAGTAACCCTGATCAATCAAATGGATAGGTGTAAGCAAATATGGTAACTCCAACTGCCCTTAACTAGGTGTCTTCACTAGACAGACAGACAGACAGACAGACAGACAGACAGACAGACAGACAGACAGACAGACAGACAGACAGACAGGCAGCCAGACAGACAGACAGGCAGGCAGGCAGGCAGGCAGACAGACAGACAGACAGACAGAGAGAGGAAGAAAGTAAAAATGAAAGGATGAACATGAGAGAGGGAGGTTGGAAGAGAGTGAAAGACAGAGAGAGAGATGGAGAGAGAGAGGGAGAGAGAAACAGAGAAAGACAACAGTGCAAATTTACTTAGACTAGTATTTCAACGACTCTTCTCTTCCAACTTGTTAGGCAATCACATGTACCTAACAGGGAAGGATGGCCAGCCACACAGGAGGGTTATTTTCACTAAGGAGGAGAAGGAGACCGTACTGATCGAGATGCATGCTGGCCATTTCGGAGTGAAGCGCATGATTGCCAAAATCAACCTACGCTTCTTCTGGTGTGGGATTCTCAAGGATGTGGACAGCTGGGCAAGTGAACATTTTGTTTTTCAATCACATTCTATTATATTTTGAAATTATTATGATTTCAATGAATGTCATATCAGAGCGCACACAATGTTTCAATTTGTCACTTTGTGCTTAAAGGTCAGTTCCTGTCTAGGCTGCCAGAGGTTTGAGAGGGTGAAGACTGTGGCGCAGGAGTTGAAGCCCATTTGTTGAAGTTGTTTCACCTGATGGCACATGATCGGTAAGTGTCACAATTTAAATTCTGTCCTGATAAGTTGTTTTGTAATGGTCGCTTTATTTGACCACAGCAGAGTTCAACATTATATAATGTGTGTGTGTGTCAGTATGCTAATGAATATGAAAATCTGCGTACTGTATGACACAGATACGGGTAAGAATAAAGTAATCTTCTCTCTAACACTTTAATTGTTAGGGGTGGACCTCAATCGGACCCTTCATGAAATCCAGGAACTGGCGTCTGACGGCGACCGATCACTTTAGCAAGCGGGTGGAGGCAACACCCATTAAGGTCAGTAAAGGAAGAGAATGTGCTTTACTCTAAAATTCCCTTCTGTAACCCATTAAAAAGGGTGCTTGGAACCAATAATTTATTTACGTTTTGTATGATACCCATCAAGGACGAGACTGGCGAGGCCACCTCCAAGGCGATGATGGACATCTTTAACACCCTGATCCTGAGGTCTCCTTGAGTTGTGAACTCTAGAACAAGGATATCATAGGCTATATTCTGTCGCTAACTATATAAATAGCCAAGTCTATTTACTGATGTGCGATTTTCTTTTAGACCAACCAAGCCTTGTTCAAGGACTGGGGGGGTGAAGCACCGGGTCTCTGCTGCGTATCATCCACAGACCAACGGTTTGTTTTAAGTTTTCTTTTTACAATTTGATCTTTATCCATGGTACATAATCGGACAGATTGTGAAGGCTGCCTTCGAGGACCACCTTCAGGCAAGGTCTGAGAAGGACGTGGAGGTTTTTGACCAGGTAAAAATGGTTGTCTGCTGTTAATTTATTTTCTGGCTCTCCAAGAGATATGTAAGAGATGTATTTGTAATCATATGACATATAATTGCATTTATTTCTGTTATTGATCAAGGTGAGACTGAACATGGACAAGACGCAGGAGAAGCAGAAGGAGACCTACCGGAGGAGAATCACTGGAGGAGAGCTACCGGAGGAGAAGCAGAAGGAGAGCCACTGGAGCAGAATCACTGGAGGAGAGCTACCGGAGGAGAAGCAGAAGGAGAGCTACCGGAGGAGAATCACTGGAGGAGAGCTACCGGAGGAGAATCACTGGAGGAGAGCTACCGGAGGAGAATCAGAAGGAGAGCTACTGGAGGAGATTTTCACTGGAGGAGAATCACTGGAGGAGAGCTACCGGAGGAGAATCACTGGAGGAGAGCTACCGGAGGAGAATCAGAAGGAGAGCTACCGGAGGATTAATCACTGGAGGAGAACTACCGGAGGAGCATCACTGGAGGAGAGCTACCGGAGGAGAATCAGAAGGAGAGCTACCGGAGGAGAATCAGAAGGAGAGCTACCGGAGGATATTTTCACTGGAGGAGAGCTACCGGAGGAGAATCACTGGAGGAGAGCTACCGGAGGAGAATCAAGAAGGGGGACCAAGTGCTTCGACATCCGGGAGAATGACTTGGTTTGGAAGAAGGACGAAAGGAAGGCGAGACCTGGGAAACCTCGCTGCTCTTTCGCTCCTAGCTGGGGTCAACATCCATTAATGTGAATATTAAAATCTCAGATAATAACTATTTGCGTTTGCACACAAAATAACCTGAAGCTAGTTTTAGTTTTCCTAACACTGATATTCTTCTCATTATGTCTTCCTAGGGTTACCTCGGTGGAAGCCAACAACATTCTCCAGTTGGAACATTTGGACGGTCGACCACTGAAAGCCCTGACATTTGAGAAAGCAAGAAATTGTAGTCATGCTGAGCTTATAAAAATGTACCTCTACAATTTACCTCTCCGAATGACTTTAGGACCATCGACTGTCCGAGACACCCAGGAGGTATCCCATCCACCAGAGCCAGTGAGTTCGGATCAATCGGACTGGAGGAACAGGGCCAGGTAAGTCCAGTCACTGGACTAGAAGACACTAGTGTCTAACAGGGGAAGGTCATCCTTCCGTCACACTCCTGGTTAGACAATTTTACAATTGATCATTGTTCAAGCTCTTTTGCAGGTGCAGCATCCAGGAGTGGGACGCCTCCCTGCGGTGGGCAGCATTGCCATGCTCTCAGCAGTACCAACACTGGCCCAGGGGTTAGTCCAGATAGTCCATCTCAAGGCTAAAGTTACATAAATGTAACTTGTATTTCATGATTTGAAGCAGAATTGAGTGAATATTGCATTACGTTTAAAAAAATTAAAATTCAATTTAATTGAATATTCAAATGCAATATTTATATATTCAGTTTCAATATGGTAGATATTGCATTCATTGTCTGTGTATCAAGTTTACAAACTATAATTTCAAGTTTATCAAAGTTTCATATATTCAACTTCTCAGATGCATCCAGATTCAGTTTCAAATTCAGTTCTGTAAATTCAGATTCAAAACCAGAGACAAATAAAATAAAATAAAATACAACAGGTGTAGACCTTACAGTGAAATGCTTACTTACAAGCCCTTAACCAACAATGCAGTTTTAAGAAAAATAAGAGTTAAGGAAATATTTACTAAATAAACTAAAGTAAAAAATAAACTAATAAGTAACACAATAAAATAACAATAACGAGGCTATATACAGGGGGTACCGGTACCGAGTCAATGTGCGGGAGTACAGGTTAGTCGAGGTAATTGAGGTAATATGTACATGTAGATAGGGGTGAAGTGACTATGCAAAGATAATAAACAGTGAGTAGCAGCAGCGTAAATAAAGGCGGGGGGGGGGGGTGGGGGGGTCAATGCGAATAGTCTGGGTAGCCATGATTAGATGTTCAGGAGTCTTATGGCTTGGGGGTAGAAGCTGTTAAGGAGCCTCTTGGACCTAGACTTGGCGCTCCGGTACCGCTTACCATGCGTTAGCAGAGAGAACAGTCTATGACTAGCGTAGCTGGAATTTTTAGGGCCTTCCTCTGACACCGCCTGGTATATAGGTCCTGGATGGCAGGAAGCTTGGCCCCGGTGATGTACTGGGCCATATGCACTACCCTCTGTAGCGCCTTGTGGTCGGATGCCGAGCAGTTGCCATACCAGGCGGTGATGCAACCAGTCAGGATGCTCTCGATGGTGCAGCTGTAGAACTTTTTGAGGATCTGAGGACCCATGCCAAATCTTTTCAGTCTCCTGAGGGGGAATAGGCTTTGTTGTGCCCTCTTCACGACTGTCTTGGTGTGTTTGGACCATGATAGTGTGTTGGTGATGTAGCCACCAAGGAACTTGAAGCTCTCGACCTGCTCCACTAAAGCCCCGTTGATGAGAATAGGGGTGTGCTCGGCCCTCCTTTTCCTGTAGACCACGATCATCTCCTTTGTCTTGATCACGTTGAGGGAGAGGTTGTTGTTCTGGCACCACACTGCCAGGTCTCTGACCTCCTCCCTATAGGCCCGTCAGGAAGTCAAGGATCCAGTTGCAGAGGGAGGTGTTTAGTCCCAGGGTCCTTAGCTTAGTGGTGAGCTTTGAGGGCACAATGGTGTTGAACACTGAGCTGTAGTCAATTAACAGCATTCTCACGTAGGTGTTCCTTTTGTCCAGGTGGGAAAGGGCAGTGTGGAGTGCAATAGAGATTACATCGTCTGTGGATCTGTTGGGGTGGTATGTGAATTGAAGTGGGTCTAGGGTTTCTGGGATGATGGTGTTGATGTGAGCCATGACCAGCCTTTCAAAGCCCTTCATGGCTACAGACGTGAGTGCTAAGGGTCGGTAGTCATTTAGGCAGGTTACGTTGGTGTTCTTGGGCACAGGGACTATGGTGGTCTGCTTGAAACATGTAGATATTACAGACTTGTTCAGGGACAGGTTGTAAATGTCAGTGAATACACTTGCCAGTTGGTCAGCGCATGCTCTGAGTACACGTCCTGGTAATCCGTCTGGCCCTGCGGCCTTGTGAATGTTGACCTGTTTAAAGGTCTTACTCACATCGGCTACGGCGAGCATGATCACACAGTCGTCCGGAACAGCTGGTGCTCTCATGCATGCTTCAGTGTTGCTTGCCTCGAAGAATGCATATAAGTCATTTAGCTTCTAATGTGGTCAACATCCTAGTACTACTACTTTGCCAGCCAAGAAAAGCCAGGAAAAGTAGAGGAGAACAGATGGAATTAAACGCTCACTGTGGTAAACAGAAGCTTCTGGCTATTTCAGAAGCCAACGTGGCATGTTTCCTTTATTTTCTTCCTATGAATTTGGATCTAGCATTTGAACCGTTTGGCTATAAGCTATTATGACCCCATTGCTGAAAGCTGAGACTCTCCGTAATATGGATGTGTCTTCTGTTCCCCTCTATGATGATCACAGGCCACGTTAGAAGGGAGTGAGGTGGCAAAGTACCAGGATGTTGTCTCTGGTTTTGAATCTGAATTTACAGAACTGAATTTGAATGCATCTGAGAAGTTGAATATATGAAACTTTGATAAACTTTAAATTATAGTTTGTAAACTTGATACAAAGACAACGAATGCAATATCTACCATATTGAAACTGAATATATAAATATATAACATTGAATTAGAAAATTGAATGTAATATTCACTAAATTCAGTTTCAATTCATGAAACAAGTTATGTTTATGAATTCAATGATTCAATTTGTGCATTACAAATTGAAAAATATGAAATTCAAATTCAATATCCTAATAGATATTCAAAATTATGGAATTCAAATACAATTTCTGTTGCCACTGAATACCCTTCTCCATAGCCATTAATATTTTGTGCCCAATTCCAAATCCAACTTTAGGCCAGGGTTGGTTTGGAACTGGACATTGGTTTCTAGTTGGTGTTTGCATATCTAGAGGTTCTAGATTTGTGTAAGTAGTAATATGGCAGAAGTGTCCCGGAGCCAATTACACAGCAGGGTTGAGTCATCACCATAATGATACACCTATCCAAGCCCCATCGGCTCAAACACTGAAAAGATAGATAGGGCCTTAATTAAACTGCGTAGGAAATAATTTTAAAAAATACACTTGTCTTGGCCACATATTTAGCAGATGTTATTGCGGGTGCAGCGAAATATAACTTCCAACTAAACCAGGCCCATGTTATTGAACATTAAGTCACTTCCAGCTAAACCAGGCCCATGTTATTGAACATTAAGTAACTTCCAGCTAAACCAGGCCCATGTTATTGAACATTAAGTGTACTTCCAGCTAAACCAGGCCCATGTTATTGAACATTAAGTAACTTCCAGTGCCCTTCTCCATCTCTGGACACCTCCTTCCATCCCTCACCACCCTCATCAACCCCACTGATGTCATAAATTACAGACAGGTATCCTTTTTTTTTCTGTCTGACATTAACATTTTTGCATTTCTGATCAAACATTTTATTTAAATTAAATCATTCAATAACTGTATTTTTACATACGTGATCTACCTGTAACCTGTGTGTTTGCTTGTTTCCGTCTCTGTCTCCTCCCCTGTTCCCTTTAGCTCTGCTCCTGTTTTCCAGGACCTAGGGGTTCTGCCCAACACCCAGACCTGCTCCCTTTAACTCTGCTCCTGTTCTCCAGGACCTTGGGGTTCTGCCCAACACCCAGACCTGTTCCCTTTAACTCTGCTCCTGTTCTCCAGGACCTTGGGGTTCTGCCCAACACCCAGACCTGTTCCCTTTAGCTCTGCTCCTGTTCTCCAGGACCCAGGGGTTCTGCCCAACACCCAGACCTGCTCCCTTTAGCTCTGCTCCTGTTCTCCAGGACCTAGGGGTTCTGCCCAACACCCAGACCTGCTCCCTTTAACTCTGCTCCTGTTCTCCAGGACCTTGGGGTTCGGCCCAACACCCAGACGTGGATCCACCTGATGTCCTCCGTTACCAACCTCCCTCTCCAACGTTTCATTACATCATCTAGAGCTACTGTTACCGTCATGTTGTCATTATCTGATAAGAACGTTTTCTTGCTCTCTCATACTGTGCACATAATATGTGAGATACACAGATGAACTAAAAACACTAGCACTGCAAAAACACTCAGAACAAAGAGAGCAGCAGTGCCTGGACTTCCCAGTCTCCCTCTCCGAGGCCTCCTTCCGAGACTGGCTGCCTGTTGAGAACAAGTGACAGGCAGAACCTCCCACCCACACAGCGACCCCCTCCTCTCTATTACACACACCAGAATTCAGTATTTCAGTCTATGATTACCATGTGAGTGTACAAAAAAAATTAATTAATGACACACCTGTACCACAATAATCTTAAATATTGCCAGGTTGGTTTTCACATCTGTTTCACAAGGTGTTCATTGTTGTAAATTGTAACGTATCCCTTGACGGTATTTGTTAGTTCAACATTATTCATTGTTGTATCCTTGAACCTACAGTAGGTACATATATATTTCAACCACAAGGGTGTGCTAATGAGCTATGGGAGATAGATTTTTACAAAATCATAATAGAGAACTACTGAAATAATACTTTTTCAGTGAAGACAAGACATGAGGAGGGGATGCTCAAAATAAAAACATGGCAGCCAGACAAGCCAGTGTATATATCAAATGGATTTGCATATGAATGGAGTGGAAATTAGCTGACTTTCTGATCTGTAAGGTAAGTAACATTAATGTGTCAAGCAGATTACACGTCTTCTTTGCTATTTCTGCAACGTTTAAGACATGGATTTCATGTTGTTGAAATGTTAAAAGGTGCAATATGCAGAAATTGCTCCGCCATTTCCTGGTTGCTAAAAT
The DNA here is from genome assembly GCF_964263955.1 of Coregonus lavaretus. NCBI lineage: Eukaryota > Metazoa > Chordata > Actinopteri > Salmoniformes > Salmonidae > Coregonus > Coregonus lavaretus. The sequence goes on along the minus strand of NC_140009.1, from coordinate 3,085,057 downwards.
TCGAATAATTTTTGTTTATACATTAACATTTACATTTTAGTAATTTTAGCAGACGCTCTTATCCAGAGCGACTTACAGTTAGTGAATGCATACATGTATTTTTTTTGATATTTTTTTATACTGGCCCCCCGTGGGAAACGAACCCACATCCCTGCCGGCCAAACCCTCCCCTACCTTGGACGACGCTGGACCAATTGTGCACCGCCCATGGGTCTTATGTGACAAAACAAGCAATGCATAGTGTAGAGAATCATTGTACAATCTAAACTGCTGTAAAATATATTTTCAATAACCAAACATATTGTATTTTCAGCAGTTTGAAGCTGCTGTACAAAACCGAATGTAAAAGACGCAAAAAACGAAACTTAAAGAACAGGAAGCACATAGAACAGATCTACCGCTTCTTAGACTTGCCTTTCAATGAGAATGACAGATCTATAACACATTTCTATGTGAATTCGGTCAGGTCGCTCAAAAAGTTACATATCGCAAGGTACCCAAAAGTACTGTAGTTTGAAGTAGTTTTTTAAAATCTTATTAGCTAAAAAAATCTCATTTAAACAGTGAAATTGTCGCGGAAATCAGCTTTGTTTACATAGTGGGGATGAATATAATGTAATTATTTTCATCCCCGCTATGTATGGTCCTCTGTAGCTCAGCTGGTAGAGCACGGCGCTTGTAACGCCAAGGTAGTGGGTTCGATCCCCAGGACCACCCATACACAAAAATGTATGCACACATGACTGTAAGTCACTTTGGATAAAAGCATCTGCTAAATGGCATATTATTATTAATTCAGGCTCCAAAATTAGACGCATTAGGTCATCATAGCGTTGTGATGCAGGGGGGGGACACTATTTGGCATGACAGGCCAGTCTTGCATCTGTGACATAATGGCTTCTGTGACAGCATTTGGCAGCACCATTGAGGGCTTTCTCTATTTTAAAGTGGTTCATTTCTTCTTCTACTACTTCTATGAGTCTGTAAACAAACTGAAAAGGGTGCATACTGCCACCTGGAGGGTGTTGTTTGAACAGGTATAACATTTCGGTTGCTGGCACAGCGCTCTTAACCACTAAGCTACCTGCTGCCCCGGTTGGTGATTTAATGCCACCTGGAGGGTGTTGTTTGAACAAGTATAACGCCCCGGTTGGTGATTTACTGCCACCTGGAGGGTGTTGTTTGAACAAGTATAACGCCCCGGTTGGTGATTTAATGCCACCTGGAGTTATGGAAAGTTTGTTTAGGACCCTTTCTGTTGACCTGGATCTTCATTAATTCAGGTCCCAACCAGTTGACTACTTCAAAATAGTCAAAGCCCTTAATGTGTGCGATGTGAAGGGTGTGTGTGCGATGTGAAGGGTGTGTGTGTGTGTGTGTGTGTGTGTGTGTGTGTGTAGCGGTGCGCGACGCAGGGCCGGGATGGGCTCACACACTCACTCTGTGCGTCTTTAAAGTCATCGTGGTCGTCAGGTAGGCGGTGCAGGTAATCTTTCAGCAGCAGCTCGTAGCGAGGGATCCTCTGAACCGGCTCCAACATGTGGTGCTGTAAGGTCAGGTTACCACAGCGATCCTCTCTCTGAGGGACACACACACACCAAGATATGAGAGATAAACACCCACACCCTACATAAACACAGAGCGGACAGAGAGAATATCTACACTGAGTGGACAAAACATTAAGGACACCTTCCTAATGTTGAGTTGCACCCTTTTTTGCCCTCAGACAGCCTCAATTCGTCGGGGGGCATGGACTCTACAAGGTGTCGAAAGCGTTCCACAGGGATGCTGGCCCATGTTGACTCCAATGCTTCCCACAGTTGTGTCAAGTTGGCTGGATGTCCTTTGGGTGGTGGACCATTGTTGATACACACGGGAAACTGTTGAGCGTGAAAAAACAGTGTGTCTGCCACCTACTACCGTACCCCGTTCAAAGGCACTTCAATATTTTGTCTTGCCCACTCACCCTCTGAATGGCACACATACACAACCCATGTCTCAATAGTCTCAAGGTATAACCATCCTTCTTTAACCTGTCTCCTCCCCTTCATCTACACCAGGGTTCCCCAACTGGCGGCCCGCGGTTTCATTTAGCCCCCCAAGTTTTCTGAACAAAAAAATGATATACAGTGCATTCAGAAAGTATTCAGACCCCTTGACTTTCTCCACATTTTGTTACGTTACAGCCTCATTCTAAAATGGATTCAATTAAGAAGGGGAGAAGGGCTTTGGTCAGGGAGGTGACCAAGAACCCGATGGTCACTCTGACAGAGCTCCAGAGTTCCTCTGTGGAGATGGGAGAACCTTACAGAAGGACAACCATCTCTGCAGCACTCCACCAATCAGGCCTTTATGGTAGAGTGGCCAGACGGAAGCCACTCCTCAGTAAAAGGCACATGACAGCCCGCTTGGAGTTTGCCAAAAGGCACCTAAAGGACTCAGACCATGAGAAACAAGATTCTCTGGTCTGATGAAACCAAGATTGAACTCTTTGGCCTGAATGCCAAGCGTCACGTCTGGAGGAAACCTGGCACCATCCCTACGGTGAAGCATGGTGGTGGCAGCATCATGCTTTGGGGATGTTTTTTCAGCGACAGGGACAGGGAGACTAGTCAGGATCGAGGGAAAGATGAATGGAGCAAAGTACAGAGACATCTTTGATGAAAACCTGCTCCAGAGCACTCAGGTCCTCAGACTGGGGTGAAGGTTCACCGTCCAACAGGACAACGATCCTAAGCACACAGCCAAGACAACGCAGGAGTGGCTTCGGGACAAGTCTCTGACTGTCCTTGAGTGGCCCAGCCAGACCCCGGACTTGAACCCGATCAAACATCTCTGGAGAGACCTGAAAATAGCTGTGCAGCAACGCTCCCCATCCAACCTGACAGAGCTTGAGAGGATCTGCACAGAAGAATGGGAGAAACTCCCCAAATACAGGTGTGCCAAGCTTGTAGCGTCACACCCAAGAAGACTCGAGGCTGTAATCGCTGCCAAAGGTGCTTCAACAAAGTACTGAGTATTTATTTAAATGTGATATTTCATTATTTGTATTTTATTATGCAAAGAAAAATGTAAACCTGTTTTTGCTTTGTCATTATGGGGTATTGTGTGTAGATTGATGAGCGGAAAAAAGTACAATTGAATCCATTTTAGAGCAAGGCTTTAACCTAACAAAATGTGGAAAAAGTCAAGGGGTCGGAATACTTTCACATTGTAGGTTTCCACAATACATCCTGAGGAGTCCCACATTAAAGAGGAGCCTCCATAGACTACATATCAGCATCTATTTCTATGGGGAGCCACAACCTCCGACAGACAGCAGGGCAATAGTACATAGCTGCTGGTGGTTCTTATCTGATTGATCAGGTCTGTGGTCATGTTAGTATTCAGTAACAGTGAGCTCTGAGCAGGGTGTTTGAAGTAGGAGCAATCCTCTGTCTACTAGGACATTAGTATTCTACTGGTTGCTCTTTCTAACACCCTGAGCTACCACTCATATTAACCTGAATAGGTCCCAGTCCCAACACCCTGAGCTACCACTCATATTAACCTGAATAGGTCCCAGTCCCAACACCCTGAGCTCCCACTCATATTAACCTGAATAGGTCCCAGTCCCAATACCCTGAGCTACCACTCATATTAACCTGAATAGGTCCCAGTCCCAACACCCTGAGCTCCCACTCATATTAACCTGAATAGGTCCCAGTCCCAACACCCTGAGCTCCCACTCATATTAACCTGAATAGGTCCCAGTCCCAATACCCTGAGCTACCACTCATATTAACCTGAATAGGTCCCAGTCCCAACACCCTGAGCTATCATATTAACCTGAATAGGTCCCAGTCCCAACACCCTGAGCTCCCACTCATATTAACCTGAATAGGTCCCAGTCCCAACACCTACAGTGAGGGAAAAAAGTATTTGATCCCCTGCTGATTTTGTACGTTTGCCCACTGACAAAGACATGATCAGTCTATAATTGTAATGGTAGGTTTATTTGAACAGTGAGATACAGAATAACAACAAAAAAATCACTGATGTAGTGTTCGGTTAGTTCGGGAGAGGTCGGGAGAGGTCGTGTTTTTCTCTAGCTGGAGGTAAGCAGGAGGTAAGCTTCTCATATGGTGTTGAGTAAAGCTTAACCATGTATTAGATCGTAGGTAGGTAGTTAGCTGTAGTTAGGTATTGTATTTATTATAGGTTAGTATTGTTGTTATTGTAGGTTTCCGTAGGTAATTGTAGGTTAGTATCGAAGCACGAGGCTAGCTAGCTAGCGGGTAGCTACTGGTAATGATTAGCAACGCTGGAGAGCTGTTTCCTATGTTAATGTGCTGCTAGCCAACGTTTAATTTTTTGCTGCGTTATGCGTTATGAAAGGAACTAGACACGGACATGAATTATCTGTTTAGTGTGCTAACACACTCTTGGCAGTTTGTTGTAACCAAGTATTGGTGCTAAATTGTGTGTTAATGGATGCTAGCTTGCTAGTTGGCTACGGCGTCATAGCTAGGCATCGTGGGTTGTTGTGGGTAGTTACTGTGTCTTGGCAGTGTCTTCGGCCGTGCCGGCTGTAGCACGAAGCGAGCTAACTAGCTGTTTTTCGAACAGAGTCAGAGTCAACACAGTAGCCATTGTGTGCCGGGTGTAGCACGAAGCTAGCTAGCTAGCCGTTCTTCAAACAAAGTCAACACAGTGGCTATTGCTAGCTACCCAACACGACCAGCTGACTGTACTGTAGTAGCTAACTACAATATACTTGTCCTAGCTAGCCAACGTCTAATCATTGCTGCGTCATGAAAGGAACTTGACACAGACACGAATGATCTGTTTAGTGTGTTATCACACTATTGGTGGTTTGTTGTGACCAAGTGTTGGTGCTAAACGGTGTGTTATTGTTATTGGATGCTAGCTTGCTAGTTAGCTATGGTGTCATAGTTAGCTAGCTGAACAAAGTGGGTTGAGTCTATTCCTTTAAACATTGAACCGCTGTGGTTCACAACAATTCTGATTTCTAAAGGTGGAAGTTGGGAGAGTTTTTGTTCGGGTGGTTCAGTGAAACAATTTTAGTTTCTGAGGTAGAAGTTTTTGGTGAGGGAGGCCCTGCTCTCTCCTCTCCCAGATGCTTAACTCATTTCATTCCGATCTCCTCTGCATTTTTGTAGCCATTTGCTACAGCCTGTCAACTATGCCTCTGCCTATCCCTGTTCTCTCCTCTCTGCACAGGCTACACAAACGCACCACACCGCGTGGCTGCTGCCTCTCTAACCTGGTGGTCCCTGCACGCACCACCCACGTGGAGTTCCAGGTCGCAGGCAGCCTCTGGAACTGCCGTTCTGCTGCCAACAAAGCTGACTTCATCCCAGCCTATGCCAACCTCCAGTCCCTCGACTTCCTGGCGCTGACGGAAACATGGATCACCACTGAAAACACTGCTACTCCTACTGCTCTCTCCTCGTCTGACCATGTGTTCTCGCATACCCCGAGAGCATCTGGTCAGAGGGGTGGTGGCACAGGAATCCTCATCTCTCCCAAGTGGACATTCTCAATTTTTCCCCTAACCCATCTGTCTATCTCCTCATTTGAATTCCATGCTGTCACAGTCACTAGCCCATTTAAGCTTAATATCCTTGTCATCTATCGCCCTCCAGGTTCCCTTGGAGAGTTCATCAATGAGCTTGACGCCTTGATAAGTTCCTTCCCTGAGGATGGCTCACCCCTCACAGTTTTGGGGGATTTCAACCTCCCTATGTCCACATTTGACTCATTTCTCTCTGCCTCCTTCTTTCCACTCCTCTCCTCTTTTGACCTCACCCTCTCACCGTCCCCCCCTACTCACAAGGCAGGCAATACGCTTGACCTCATCTTCACTAGATGCTGCTCCTCTACTAATCTCACTGCAACTCCCCTCCATGTCTCCGACCACTACTTTGTTTCCTTTTCTCTCTCGCTCTCCTCCCACACTACTCACTCTGCCCCTACACAGATGGTAATGCGCCGCCGCAACCTTCGCTCTCTCTCTCCCACTACTCTCTCCTCTTCCATCCTATCATCTCTTCCCTCTGCTCAATCCTTCTCCCTCCAATCTCCTGATTCTGCCTCCTCAACCCTCCTCTCCTCCCTTTCTGCATCCTTTGACTCTCTGTGTCCCCTATCCTCCCGGCCGGCTCGGTCTTCCCCTCCAGCTCCGTGGCTTGATGACTCATTGCGAGCTCACAGAACAGAGCTCCGGGCAGCGGAGCGGAAATGGAAGAAAACTAAACTCCCTGCCGACCTGGCATCTTTTCACTCCCTCCTCTCTACATTTTCTTCATCTGTTTCTGCTGCTAAGGCCACCTTCTACCACTCTAAATTCCAAGCATCTGCCTCTAACCCTAGGAAGCTCTTTGCCACATTCTCCTCCCTGCTGAATCCTCCTCCCCCCTCCCCCCTCCCTCTCTGTGGATGACTTCGTCAACCACTTTGAAAAGAAGGTTGACGACATCCGATCCTCGTTTGTTAAGTCTAATGACACTGCTGGTCCTGCTCACACTGCCCTACCCTATGCTTTGACTTCTTTCTCCCCTCTCTCTCCAGATAAAATCCTGCGACTTGTGACTGCAGGCCGCCCAACAACCTGCCCGCTTGACCCCATCCCCTCCTCCCTTCTCCAGACCATCTCCGGTGACCTTCTCCCCTACCTCACCTCGCTGATCAACTCATCCCTGACCGCTGGCCATGTCCCATCCGTCTTCAAGAGAGCGAGAGTTGCTCCCCTTCTCAAAAAACCAACACTCGACCCCACTGATGTCAACAACTACAGACCAGTATCCCTTCTTTCTTTTCTTTCCAAAACTATTGAGCGTGCCGTCTTTAGCCAACTCTCTTGCTATCTCTCTCAGAATGACCTTCTTGATCCAAACCAATCAGGTTTCAGGACTGGTCATTCAACTGAGACTGCTCTTCTCTGTGTCACGGAGACTCTCCGCACTGCTAAAGCTAACTCGCTCTCCTCTGCTCTTGTCCTTCTAGACCTGTCTGCTGCCTTTGATACTGTGAACCATCAGATCCTCCTCTCCACCCTCTCCGAGCTGGGCATCTCCGGCGCGGCTCACTCCTGGATTGCGTCCTACCTGACCGGTCGCTCCTACCAAGTGGCGTGGCGAGAAGCTGTCTCCGCACCACGTGCTCTCACCACTGGTGTCCCCCAGGGCTCAGTTCTAGGCCCTCTCCTTTTCTCCCTATACACCAAGTCACTTGGCTCTGTCATATCCTCACATGGCCTTTCCTATCATTGCTACGCTGACGATACACAACTAATCTTCTCCTTTCCCCCTTCTGATAACCAGGTGGTGAATCGCATCTCTGCATGTCTGGCAGACATATCAGTATGGATGACGGATCACCACCTCAAGCTGAACCCTGGCAAGACGGAGCTGCTCTTCCTCCCGGGGAAGGACTGCCCGTTCCATGATCTCGCCATCACGGTTGACAACTCCGCTGTGTCCTCCTCCCAGAGTGCGAAGAGCCTAGGCGTGACCCTGGACAACACCCTGTCGTTCTCCGCCAACATCAAGGCGGTGACCCGCTCCTGCAGGTTCATGCTCTACAACATTCGGAGAGTACGACCCTGCCTTACACAGGAAGCGGCACAGGTCCTAATCCAGGCACTTGTCATCTCCCGTCTGGACTACTGCAACTCGCTGTTGGCTGGCCTCCCTGCCTGTGCCATTAAACCCCTACAACTCATCCAGAATGCCGCAGCCCGTCTGGTGTTCAACCTTCCCAAGTTCTCTCACGTCACCCCCCTCCTCCGCACACTCCACTGGCTTCCAGTTGAAGCTCGCATCCGCTACAAGACCATGGTGCTTGCCTATGGAGCAGTGAGGGGAACGGCACCTCTGTACCTTCAGGCTCTGATCAGTCCCTACACCCAAACGAGGGCATTGCGTTCATCCACCTCTGGCCTGCTGGCTCCCCTTCCTCTGCGGAAGCATAGCTCCCGCTCAGCCCAGTCAAAACTGTTCGCTGCTCTGGCACCCCAATGGTGGAACAAGCTCCCTCACGACGCCAGGACAGCGGAGTCACTCACCACCTTCCGGAGACATTTGAAACCCCACCTCTTTAAGGAATACCTGGGATAGGATAAAGTATTCCTTCTAACCCCCCCCCCCAATTGTAAAGTGGTTATCCCACTGGCTATAGGGTGAACGCACCAATTTGTGAGTCGCTCTGGCTAAGAGCGTCTGCTAAATGACGTTAATGTGCCCTTGAGCAAGGCACTTAACCCTAATTGCTCCTGTAAGTCGCTCTGGATAAGAGCGTCTGCTAAATGACTAAAATGTAAATGTAAATGTAAAATCCAGAAAAACGCATATCAATAATGTTATAAATTGATTTGCATTTTAATGAGGGAAATAAGTATTTGACCCCCTCTGCAAAACATGACTTAGTACTTGGTGGCAAATTTTGATTTTGTTCCACTCCTCTTTGCAGATCTTCTCCAAGTCATTAAGGTTTCGAGGCTGACGTTTGGCAACTCGAACCTTCAGCTCCCTCCACAGATTTTCTATGGGATTAATGTCTGGAGACTGGCTAGGCCACTCCAGGACCTTAATGTGCTTCTTCTTGAGCCACTCCTTTGTTGCCTTGGCCATGTGTTTTGGGTCATTGTCATGCTGGAATACCCATCCACGACCCATTTTCAATGCCCTGGCTGAGGGAAGGAGGTTCTCACCCAAGATTTGACGGTACATGGCCCCGTCCATCGTCCCTTTGATGCGGTGAAGTTGTCCTGTCCCCTTAGCAGAAAAACACCCCCAAAGCATAATGTTTCCACCTCCATGTTTGACAGTGGGGATGGTGTTCTTGGGGTCATAGGCAGCATTCCTCCTCTTCCAAACACGGCGAGTTGAGTTGATGCCAAAGAGCTCTATTTTGGTCTCATCTGACCACAAGACTTTCACCCAGTTCTCCTCTGAATCATTCAGATGTTCATTGGCAAACTTCAGACGGCCCTGTATTTGTGCTTTCTTGTGCAGGGGGACCTTGCGGGCGCTGCAGAATTTCAGTCCTTCACGGCGTAGTGTGTTACCAATTGTTTTCTTGGTGACTATGTTCCCAGCTGCCTTGAGATCATTGACAAGATCATCCCGTGTAGTTCTGGGCTGATTCCTCACCGTTCTCATGATCATTGCAACTCCACGAGGTGAGATCTTGCATGGAGCCCAAGGCCGAGGGAGATTGACAGTTATTTTGTGTTTCTTCCATTTGCGAATAATTGCACCAACTGTTGTCACCTTCTCACCAAGCTGCTTGGCGATGGTCTTGTAGCCCATTCCAGCCTTGTGTAGGTCTACAATCTTGTCCCTGACATCCTTGGAGAGCTCTTTGGTCTTGGCCATGGTGGAGAGTTTGGAATCTGATTGATTGATTGCTTCTGTGGACAGATGTCTTTTATACAGGTAACAAACTGAGATTAGGAGCACTCCCTTTAAGAGTGTGCTCCTAATTTCAGCTCGTTTTCTGTATAAAAGACAGGTAACGAGCTGTGAAACAGCTTTCTGATTGAGAGGGGGTCAAATACTTATTTCCCTCATTAAAATGCTAATCAATTTATAACATTTTATGCATGCGTTCTTCTGGATTTTTTTGTTGTTATTCTGTTATTCAAAATCAGCAGGGGATCAAATACTTTTTTCCCTCACTGTAGCTACCACTCATATCAGGGAAAATATTATAGAACCTCATGTATCATTTTATCAATTCAGAAAGACCGATATTCATATTCCTTACACATTTTACATTTTAGTCATTTAGCAGACGCTCTTATCCAGAGCGACTTACCGTTAGTGAGTGCATACATTTTCATACTGGCCCCCCCCGTGGGAATCGAACCCACAACCCTGGCGTTACAAGCGCCATGATCTACCAACTGAGCTACACATTACACTACAATGAACGCTCACACTCACTAGGGGTTCAAACCTAACAGTGGATGTGTGCATTCCGCTTCATCACACATGCAATGAACATGTGTAAGGACATGATTTTAACAGCAGGAGCGCCAGGCTGCCAGATCCTGAGTGACCCATCTCTAACCCCCTGGAGATGACACAAATAGCTTGATACGTCTCCATATGATCCTATTGATCTGTTCATGGTATTTCCACTGCCAGGGGAAAAAGCATATATCCCGTTGACATGAGCATAAACATATTTCAGCCACGTTTCATGACACAGTACATCTGCTCAATTCACTCAACACATCCCAATACTGCAACAATGATCTGGATACATACAGGACATTAGGCTTTAGTCAACATTATACTCAAGGCATTAGGCTTTAGTCAACATTATACTCAAGGCATTAGGCTTTAGTCAACATTATACTCAAGGCATTAGGCTTTAGTCAACATTATACTCAAGGCATTAGGCTTTAGTCAACATTATACTCAAGGCATTAGGCTTTAGTCAACATTATACTCAAGGCATTAGGCTTTAGTCAACATTATACTCAAGGCATTAGACTTTAGTCAACATTATACTCAAGGCATTAGGCTTTAGTCAACATTATACTCAAGGACATTAGGCTTTAGTCAACATTATACTCAAGGCATTAGGCTTTAGTCAACATTATACTCAAGGACATTCGGCTTCAGTCAACATTATACTAGAGGACATTCGGCTTCAGTCAACATTATACTAGAGGACATTAGGCTTTAGTCAACATTATACTCAAGGCATTAGGCTTTAGTCAACATTATACTCAAGGCATTAGGCTTTAGTCAACATTATACTCAAGGCATTAGGCTTTAGTCAACATTATACTCAAGGCATTAGGCTTTAGTCAACATTATACTCAAGGCATTAGGCTTTAGTCAACATTATACTCAAGGCATTAGGCTTTAGTCAACATTATACTCAAGGCATTAGGCTTTAGTCAACATTATACTCAAGGACATTAGGCTTTAGTCAACATTATACTCAAGGCATTAGGCTTTAGTCAACATTATACTCAAGGCATTAGGCTTTAGTCAACATTATACTCAAGGCATTAGGCTTTAGTCAACATTATACTCAAGGCATTAGGCTTTAGTCAACATTATACTCAAGGACATTAGGCTTTAGTCAACATTATACTCAAGGCATTAGGCTTTAGTCAACATTATACTCAAGGACATTCGGCTTCAGTCAACATTATACTAGAGGACATTCGGCTTCAGTCAACATTATACTAGAGGACATTAGGCTTTAGTCAACATTATACTCAAGGCATTAGGCTTTAGTCAACATTATACTCAAGGCATTAGGCTTTAGTCAACATTATACTCAAGGCATTAGGCTTTAGTCAACATTATACTCAAGGCATTAGGCTTTAGTCAACATTATACTCAAGGCATTAGGCTTTAGTCAACATTATACTCAAGGCATTAGGCTTTAGTCAACATTATACTCAAGGCATTAGGCTTTAGTCAACATTATACTCAAGGACATTAGGCTTTAGTCAACATTATACTCAAGGCATTAGGCTTTAGTCAACATTATACTCAAGGACATTCGGCTTCAGTCAACATTATACTAGAGGACATTCGGCTTCAGTCAACATTATACTAGAGGACATTAGGCTTTAGTCAACATTATACTCAAGGCATTAGGCTTTAGTCAACACTATACTCAAGGACATTAGGCTTTAGTCAACATTATACTCAAGGACATTAGGCTTTAGTCAACATTATACTCAAGGCATTAGGCTTTAGTCAACATTATACTCAAGGCATTAGTCTTTAGTCAACATTATACTCAAGGCATTAGGCTTTAGTCAACATTATACTCAAGGCATTAGGCTTTAGTCAACATTATACTCAAGGCATTAGGCTTTAGTCAACATTATACTAGAGGATATTAGGCTTTAGTCAACATTATACTCAAGGACATTAGGCTTTAGTCAACATTATACTCAAGACATTAGGCTTTAGTCAACATTATACTCAAGGACATTAGGCTTTAGTCAACATTATACTCAAGACATTAGGCTTTAGTCAACATTATACTCAAGGACATTAGGCTTTAGTCAACATTATACTCAAGGCATTAGGCTTTAGTCAACATTATACTAGAGGATATTAGGCTTTAGTCAACATTATACTCAAGGACATTCGGCTTTAGTCAACATTATACTCAAGGACATTAGGCTTTAGTCAACATTATACTCAAGGCATTAGGCTTTAGTCAACATTATACTAGAGGACATTAGGCTTTAGTCAACATTATACTCAAGGCATTAGGCTTTAGTCAACATTATACTCAAGTTATTAGGCTTTAGTAAACATTATACTCAAGGCATTAGGCTTTAGTCAACATTATACTCAAGGCATTAGGCTTTAGTCAACATTATACTAGAGGACATTAGGCTTTAGTCAACATTATACTCAAGGACATTAGGCTTTAGTCAACATTATACTCAAGGCATTATGCTTTAGTCAACATTATACTCAAGGCATTAGACTTTAGTCAACATTATACTCAAGGCATTAGGCTTTAGTCAACATTATACTCAAGGCATTAGACTTTAGTCAACATTATACTCAAGGCATTAGGCTTTAGTCAACATTATACTCAAGGCATTAGGCTTTAGTCAACATTATACTCAAGGCATTAGGCTTTAGTCAACATTATACTCAAGGACATTCGGCTTTAGTCAACATTATACTCAAGGCATTAGGCTTTAGTCAACATTATACTAGAGGACATTAGGCTTTAGTCAACATTATACTCAAGGACATTAGACTTTAGTCAACATTATACTCAAGGCATTAGGCTTTAGTCAACATTATACTCAAGGCATTAGACTTTAGTCAACATTATACTCAAGGCATTAGGCTTTAGTCAACATTATACTCAAGGCATTAGGCTTTAGTCAACATTATACTCAAGGCATTAGGCTTTAGTCAACATTATACTAGAGGACATTAGGCTTTAGTCAACATTATACTCAAGGACATTAGACTTTAGTCAACATTATACTCAAGGCATTAGGCTTTAGTCAACATTATACTCAAGGCATTAGGCTTTAGTCAACATTATACTCAAGGACATTCGGCTTTAGTCAACATTATACTCAAGGCATTAGGCTTTAGTCAACATTATACTCAAGGCATTAGGCTTTAGTCAACATTATACTCAAGGACATTAGGCTTTAGTCAACATTATACTAGAGGATATTAGGCTTTAGTCAACATTATACTCAAGGCATTAGGCTTTAGTCAACATTATACTCAAGGCATTAGGCTTTAGTCAACATTATACTAGAGGACATTAGGCTTTAGTCAACATTATACTCAAGGCATTAGGCTTTAGTCAACATTATACTAGAGGACATTAGGCTTTAGTCAACATTATACTCAAGGCATTAGGCTTTAGTCAACATTATACTCAAGGCATTAGGCTTTAGTCAACATTATACTCAAGGACATTAGGCTTTAGTCAACATTATACTCAAGGCATTAGGCTTTAGTCAACATTATACTCAAGGCATTAGGCTTTAGTCAACATTATACTCAAGGCATTAGACTTTAGTCAACATTATACTCAAGGCATTAGGCTTTAGTCAACATTATACTCAAGGCATTAGGCTTTAGTCAACATTATACTCAAGGCATTAGGCTTTAGTCAACATTATACTCAAGGACATTAGGCTTTAGTCAACATTATACTCAAGGCATTAGGCTTTAGTCAACATTATACTAGAGGACATTAGGCTTTAGTCAACATTATACTCAAGGCATTAGGCTTTAGTCAACATTATACTCAAGGCATTAGGCTTTAGTCAACATTATACTAGAGGACATTAGGCTTCAGTCAACATTATACTCAAGGCATTAGGCTTTAGTCAACATTATACTCAAGGCATTAGGCTTTAGTCAACATTATACTCAAGGCATTAGGCTTTAGTCAACATTATACTCAAGGCATTAGGCTTTAGTCAACATTATACTAGAGGACATTAGGCTTTAGTCAACATTATACTAGAGGACATTAGGCTTTAGTCAACATTATACTCAAGGCATTAGGCTTTAGTCAACATTATACTCAAGGCATTAGGCTTTAGTCAACATTATACTCAAGGCATTAGGCTTTAGTCAACATTATACTCAAGGCATTAGGCTTTAGTCAACATTATACTCAAGGCATTAGGCTTTAGTCAACATTATACTCAAGGCATTAGGCTTTAGTCAACATTATACTCAAGGCATTAGGCTTTAGTCAACATTATACTCAAGGCATTAGGCTTTAGTCAACATTAGGCTTTAGTCAACATTATACTCAAGGACATTAGGCTTTAGTCAACATTATACACAAGGCATTAGGCTTTAGTCAACATTATACTCAAGGCATTAGGCTTTAGTCAACATTATACTCAAGGCATTAGACTTTAGTCAACATTATACTCAAGGCATTAGGCTTTAGTCAACATTATACTCAAGGCATTAGGCTTTAGTCAACATTATACTCAAGGCATTAGGCTTTAGTCAACATTATACTAGAGGACATTAGGCTTTAGTCAACATTATACTCAAGGACATTAGACTTTAGTCAACATTATACTCAAGGCATTAGGCTTTAGTCAACATTATACTCAAGGCATTAGGCTTTAGTCAACATTATACTCAAGGACATTCGGCTTTAGTCAACATTATACTCAAGGCATTAGGCTTTAGTCAACATTATACTCAAGGCATTAGGCTTTAGTCAACATTATACTCAAGGACATTAGGCTTTAGTCAACATTATACTAGAGGATATTAGGCTTTAGTCAACATTATACTCAAGGCATTAGGCTTTAGTCAACATTATACTCAAGGCATTAGGCTTTAGTCAACATTATACTAGAGGACATTAGGCTTTAGTCAACATTATACTCAAGGCATTAGGCTTTAGTCAACATTATACTAGAGGACATTAGGCTTTAGTCAACATTATACTCAAGGCATTAGGCTTTAGTCAACATTATACTCAAGGCATTAGGCTTTAGTCAACATTATACTCAAGGACATTAGGCTTTAGTCAACATTATACTCAAGGCATTAGGCTTTAGTCAACATTATACTCAAGGCATTAGGCTTTAGTCAACATTATACTCAAGGCATTAGACTTTAGTCAACATTATACTCAAGGCATTAGGCTTTAGTCAACATTATACTCAAGGCATTAGGCTTTAGTCAACATTATACTCAAGGCATTAGGCTTTAGTCAACATTATACTCAAGGACATTAGGCTTTAGTCAACATTATACTCAAGGCATTAGGCTTTAGTCAACATTATACTAGAGGACATTAGGCTTTAGTCAACATTATACTCAAGGCATTAGGCTTTAGTCAACATTATACTCAAGGCATTAGGCTTTAGTCAACATTATACTAGAGGACATTAGGCTTCAGTCAACATTATACTCAAGGCATTAGGCTTTAGTCAACATTATACTCAAGGCATTAGGCTTTAGTCAACATTATACTCAAGGCATTAGGCTTTAGTCAACATTATACTCAAGGCATTAGGCTTTAGTCAACATTATACTAGAGGACATTAGGCTTTAGTCAACATTATACTAGAGGACATTAGGCTTTAGTCAACATTATACTCAAGGCATTAGGCTTTAGTCAACATTATACTCAAGGCATTAGGCTTTAGTCAACATTATACTCAAGGCATTAGGCTTTAGTCAACATTATACTCAAGGCATTAGGCTTTAGTCAACATTATACTCAAGGCATTAGGCTTTAGTCAACATTATACTCAAGGCATTAGGCTTTAGTCAACATTATACTCAAGGCATTAGGCTTTAGTCAACATTATACTCAAGGCATTAGGCTTTAGTCAACATTAGGCTTTAGTCAACATTATACTCAAGGACATTAGGCTTTAGTCAACATTATACACAAGGCATTAGGCTTTAGTCAACATTATACTCAAGGCATTAGGCTTTAGTCAACATTATACTCAAGGCATTAGGCTTTAGTCAACATTATACTCAAGGGCATTAGGCTTTAGTCAACATTATACTCAAGGCATTAGGCTTTAGTCAACATTATACTCAAGGCATTAGGCTTTAGTCAACATTATACTCAAGGCATTAGGCTTTAGTCAACATTATACTCAAGGCATTAGGCTTTAGTCAACATTATACTCAAGGCATTAGGCTTTAGTCAACATTATACTCAAGGCATTAGGCTTTAGTCAACATTATACTCAAGGACATTAGGCTTTGAGTTTGTACAGAAAAGAGTAGGAGGTGTTATGGGAAAGAAAGAGAGAGAACATGTCTAGCTATGCTTGTTCCATAACAGACACACAGCCAGGACAGACACACAGCCAGGACAGACACACAGCCAGGACAGACACACAGCCAGGACAGACACACAGCCAGGACAGACACACAGCCAGGACAGACACACAGCCAGCTGGGACTCTTCATTGAGGAAGCTGAGAGTGTGAAAGAGCTGCTGGAGCCAGGGTTAGGGTTAGGGCCAGGGCCAGGGCTAGGGTTAGGGCTAGGTCTAGGGTTAGGGTTAGGGCCAGGGTTTTATATAAACATAACCCCTAACCCAGGGTTAGATGATGCAATCTCTATCGCACTCCACACTGCCCTTTCCCACCTGGACAAGAGGAACACCTACGTGAGAATGCTATTCATTGACTACAGCTCAGCATTCAACACCATAGTGCCCTCTAAGCTCATCACTAAGCTAAGGATCCTGGGACTAAACACCT
>NC_140009.1:3055156-3063110 GCF_964263955.1 Coregonus lavaretus | reverse complement strand
AGAGAGAGAGAGAGAGAGAGAGAGCGAGAGAGAAAGAGAGACAGAGAGAGAGGGGGGGGTGAGAGAGAGAGAGAGAGAGAGAGAGAGAGAGAGAGAGAGAGGGGGGGAGAGAGAGAGAGAAAGAGAGGGAGAGAGAGAGAGAGAGAGAGAGAGAGAGAGCGCGAGAGAGAAAGAGAGGGAAAGAGAGAGACGGGGGGTGAGAGAGAGAGGGGGGGTGAGAGAGAGAGCGAGCGAGCGAGCGAGCGAGAGAGAGGGGAGAGAGAGAGAGAGAGAGAGAGAGAGAGAGGGGGGGAGAGAGAGAGAGAGAGAAAGAGAGGGAGCGAGAGAGAGAGAGAGAGAGAGAGAGAGAGAGAGAGCGCGAGAGAGAAAGAGAGACAGAGAGACAGAGAGACAGAGGGGGGGTGAGAGAGAGAGGGGGGTGAGAGAGAGAGAGAGCGAGAGAGAGAGAGAGAGAGAGCGCGAGAGAGAGAGGGGGGAGAGCGAGAGAGAGGGAGAGAGAGAGAGAGGGGGGGGAGAGAGGGAGAGAGAGAGAGATAGAGAGAGAGGCAGGAAGAGACAGGTCAGGACCAGGGTTATGGTCAGGGAACTCTCTCTCCACCCCCTGAAACTCCTGGAATGTGGGAACATTCTCTTCAGGTCAAAACAAGACAGCGAGCTTGTTTTTCACAGTTGTTGGTTATTTGTGTATGCTCCACAATAAATAAGTGGATCCTAAACCAGTCAGGGGATGACCGAGTCTCTCTCACCGGTTAACCAATCAGGGGATGACCTAGTCTCTCTCACTGGTTAACCAATCAGGGGTATATATGACCTAGTCTCTCTCACTGGTTAACCAATCAGGGGTATATATGACCTAGTCTCTCTCACCGGTTAACCAATCAGGGGTATATATGACCTAGTCTCTCTCACTGGTTAACCAATCAGGGGTATATATGACCTAGTCTCTCTCACCGGTTAACCAATCAGGGGTATATATGACCGAGTCTCTCTCACCGGTTAACCAATCAGGGGTATATACAGTTCCTTCGGAAAGTATTCAGTCCCCTTGACTTTGACGACATTTTGTTACGTTACAGCCTTATTCTAAAATTGATTAAATAGTTTTTTTCCCTCATCAATCTACACACAATACCCCATAATGACAAGGCAAAAACACGTTTTTAGACATTTTTGGTAATTTTACAATACAAATACAAAACATAAATATTAAATTTACATAAGTATTCAGACCATATACTCAGTACTTTGTTGAAGCACCTTTGGCAGCGATTACAGCATCGAGTCTTCCTGGGTATGACGCCACAAGCTTGGCACACCTGTATTTGGGGAGTTTCTCCCATTCTTCTCTGCAGATCCTCTCAAGCTCTGTCAGGCTGGATGGGAAGCGTCGCTGCACAGCTATTTTCAGGTCTCTCCAGAGATGTTCGATTGGGTTCAGGTTGGCTGGGCCACTCAAGGACATTCAGAGACTTGTCCCGAAGCCACTCCTGCATTGTCTTGGCTGTGTGCTTAGGGTTGTTGTCCTGTTGGAAGGTGAACCTTTGCCCCAGTCTGAGGACCTGAGCGCTCTGGAGCAGGTTTTCATCAAGGATCTCTCTGTACTTTGCTCTGTTCAGCTTTGCCTCAATCCTGACTAGTCTCCCAGTCCCTGCCGTTGAAAAACATCCCCACAGCATGATGCTGCCACCACTGTGCTTCACCGTAGGGATGGTGCCAGGTTTCCTCCAGATGTGATGCTTGGCATTCAGGCCAAAGAGTTGACTCTTGGTTTCATCAGACCAGAGAATCTTGTCTTTAGGTGCCTTTTGGCAAACTCCAAGCGGGCTGTCATGTGCCTTTTACTGAGGAGTGGCTTCCGTCTGGCCACTCTACCATAAAGGCCTGATTGGTGGAGTGCTGCAGAGATGGTTGTCCTTCTGGAAGGTTCTCCCATCTCCAAAGAGGAACTTTAGAGCTCTGTCAGAGTGACCATCGGGTTCTTGATCACCTCCCTGACCAAGGCCCTTCTCCCCCGATTGCTCAGTTTGGCCGGGCGGCCAGCTCTAGGAAGAGTCTAAAAACGTCTTCCATTTAAGAATGATGGAGGCCACTGTGTTCTTGGGGACCTCAAATGCTGCAGACAGTTTTTGGTACCCTTCCCCAGATCTGTGCCTCGACACAATGCTGTCTCGGAGCTCTACGGACAATTCCTTCGACCTCATGGCTTGGTTTTTGCTCTGACATCCACTGTCAACTGTGGGACCTTATATAGACAGATGTGTGCCTTTCCAAATCATGTCCAATCAATTGAATTTACCACAGGTGGACTCCAATCAAGTTGTAGAAACATCTCAAGGATGATCAATGGAAACAGGATGTACCTGAGCTCAATTTCGAATCTCATAGCAAAGGGTCTGAATACTTATGTAAATAAGGTATTTCTGTTATTTTAAATACATTTAAATAAAAACCTGTTTTCGCTTTATCACTATGGGGTATTATCTGTAGATTGCTGAGGATTTTTATTTATTATAATAATATGCCATTTAGCAGACGCTTTTATCCAAAGCGACTTACAGTCATGTGTGCATACATTTTTACGTATGGGTGGTCCCGGGGATCGAACCCACTACCCTGGCGTTACAAGCACCATGCTCTACCTTATTTTAGAATAAGGCTGTAACGTAACAAAATGTGGAAAAAGTCAAGGGGTCTGAATACTTTCTGAATGCACTGGATGACCTAGTCTCTCTCACTGGTTAACCAATCAGGGGATGACCTAGTCTCTCTCACCGGTTAACCAATCAGGGGTATATATGACCTAGTCTCTCTCACCGGTTAACCAATCAGGGGTATATATGACCTAGTCTCTCTCACTGGTTAACCAATCAGGGGATGACCTAGTCTCTCTCACTGGTTAACCAATCAGGGGATGACCTAGTCTCTCTCACCGGTTAACCAATCAGGGGTATATATGACCTAGTCTCTCTCACCGGTTAACCAATCAGGGGTATATATGACCTAGTCTCTCTCACCGGTTAACCAATCAGGGGTATATATGACCTAGTCTCTCTCACCGGTTAACCAATCAGGGGTATATATGACCTAGTCTCTCTCACTGGTTAACCAATCAGGGGTATATATGACCTAGTCTCTCTCACTGGTTAACCAATCAGGGGATGACCTAGTCTCTCTCACTGGTTAACCAATCAGGGGATGACCTAGTCTCTCTCACCGGTTAACCAATCAGGGGTATATATGACCTAGTCTCTCTCACCGGTTAACCAATCAGGGGTATATATGACCTAGTCTCTCTCACCGGTTAACCAATCAGGGGTATATATGACCTAGTCTCTCTCACCGGTTAACCAATCAGGGGTATATATGACCTAGTCTCTCTCACTGGTTAACCAATCAGGGGTATATATGACCTAGTCTCTCTCACTGGTTAACCAATCAGGGGATGACCTAGTCTCTCTCACCGGTTAACCAATCAGGGGTATATATGACCTAGTCTCTCTCACCGAATAACCAATCAGGGGTATATATGACCTAGTCTCTCTCACTGGTTAACCAATCAGGGGATGACCTAGTCTCTCTCACTGGTTAACCAATTAGGGGATGACCTAGTCTCTCTCACCGGTTAACCAATCAGGGGTATATATGACCTAGTCTCTCTCACCGGTTAACCAATCAGGGGTATATATGACCTAGTCTCTCTCACCGGTTAACCAATCAGGGGTATATATGACCTAGTCTCTCTCACCGGTTAACCAATCAGGGGTATATATGACCTAGTCTCTCTCACTGGTTAACCAATCAGGGGTATATATGACCTAGTCTCTCTCACTGGTTAACCAATCAGGGGTATATATGACCTAGTCTCTCTCACTGGTTAACCAATCAGGGGATGACCTAGTCTCTCTCACCGGTTAACCAATCAGGGGTATATATGACCTAGTCTCTCTCACCGGTTAACCAATCAGGGGTATATATGACCTAGTCTCTCTCACTGGTTAACCAATCAGGGGTATATATGACCTAGTCTCTCTCACCGGTTAACCAATCAGGGGTATATATGACCTAGTCTCTCTCACCGGTTAACCAATCAGGGGTATATATGACCTAGTCTCTCTCACTGGTTAACCAGTCAGGGGATGACCTAGTCTCTCTCACTGGTTAACCAATCAGGGGTATATATGACCTAGTCTCTCTCACCGGTTAACCAATCAGGGGTATATATGACCTAGTCTCTCTCACTGGTTAACCAATCAGGGGTATATATGACCTAGTCTCTCTCACTGGTTAACCAATCAGGGGATGACCTAGTCTCTCTCACCGGTTAACCAATCAGGGGTATATATGACCTAGTCTCTCTCACCGGTTAACCAATCAGGGGTATATACAGTGGGGAAAAAAAGTATTTAGTCAGCCACCAATTGTGCAAGTTCTCCCACTTAAAAAGATGAGAGAGTCCTGTAATTTTCATCATAGGTACACGTCAACTATGACAGACAAAATGAGGAAAGAAAATCCAGAAAATCACATTGTAGGATTTTTAATGAATTTATTTGCAAATTATGGTGGAAAATAAGTATTTGGTCAATAACAAAAGTTTCTCAATACTTTGTTATATACCCTTTGTTGGCAATGACACAGGTCAAACGTTTTCTGTAAGTCTTCACAAGGTTTTCACACACTGTTGCTGGTATTTTGGCCCATTCCTCCATGCAGATCTCCTCTAGAGCAGTGATGTTTTGGGGCTGTCGCTGGGCAACACAGACTTTCAACTCCCTCAAAAGATTTTCTATGGGGTTGAGATCTGGAGACTGGCTAGGCCACTCCAGGACCTTGAAATGCTTCTTGCGAAGCCACTCCTTCGTTGCCCGGGCGGTGTGTTTGGGATCATTGTCATGCTGAAAGACCCAGCCACGTTTCATCTTCAATGCCCTTGCTGATGGAAGGAGGTTTTCACTCAAAATCACACAATACATGGCCCCATTCATTCTTTCTTTTACACGGATCAGTCGTCCTGGTCCCTTTGCAGAAAAACAGCCCCAAAGCATGATGTTTCCACCCCCATGCTTCACAGTAGGTATGGTGTTCTTTGGATGCAACTCAGCATTCTTTGTCCTCCAAACACGACAAGTTCTATTTTGGTTTCATCTGACCATATGACATATGACATTCTCCCAATCCTCTTCTGGATCATCCAAATGCACTCTAGTAAACTTCAGACGGGCCTGGACATGTACTGGCTTAAGCAGGGGGACACGTCTGGCACTGCAGGATTTGTGTCCCTGGCGGCGTAGTGTGTTACTGATGGTAGGCTTTGTTACTTTGGTCCCAGCTCTCTGCAGGTCATTCACTAGGTCCCCCCGTGTGGTTCTGGGATTTTTGCTCACCGTTCTTGTGATCATTTTGACCCCACTGGGTGAGATTTTGCGTGGAGCCCCAGATCGAGGGAGATTATCAGTGGTCTTGTATGTCTTCCATTTCCTAATAATTGCTCCCACAGTTGATTTCTTCAAACCAAGCTGCTTACCTATTGCAGATTCAGTCTTCCCAGCCTGGTGCAGGTCTACAATTTTGTTTCTGGTGTCCTTTGACAGCTCTTTGGTCTTGACCATAGTGGAGTTTGGAGTGTGACTGTTTGAGGTTGTGGACAGGTGTCTTTTATACTGATAACAAGTTCAAACAGGTGCCATTAATACAGGTAACGAGTGGAGGACAGAGGAGCCTCTTAAAGAAGAAGTTACAGGTCTGTGAGAGCCAGAAATCTTGCTTGTTTGTAGGTGACCAAATACTTATTTTCCACCATAATTTGCAAATAAATTCATAAAAAATCCTACAATGTGATTTTCTCAATGTTTTTTCCTCAATTTGTCTGTCATAGTTGACGTGTACCTATGATGAAAATTACAGGCCTCTCTCATCTTTTTAAGTGGGAGAACTTGCACAATTGGTGGCTGACTAAATACTTTTTTTCCCCACTGTATGACCTAGTCTCTCTCACTGGTTAACCAGTCAGGGGATGACCTAGTCTCTCTCACCGGTTAACCAATCAGGGGTATATATGACCTAGTCTCGGTTAGGCCAAGGCTTAGGGTCAGGGGTCAGGGGTTAGGGGTCAGGGGTTAGGGGTTAGGGGTCAGGGGTTAGGGGTTAGGGGTTAGGGGTTAGGGGTCAGGGGTTAGGGGTTAGGGGTCAGGGGTCAGGGGTTAGGGGTCAGGGGTTAGGGGTCAGAGGTTAGGGGTCAGTGGTCAGGGGTCAGGGGTCAGGGGTTAGGGGTCAGGGGTCAGGGTTTTAACTCACCACTCCTCCATGCGTTTCTCCAGGGCGGGGAGCAGGAACTGCTGGTGGAAACAGTATATAGAGCAGATGTTGGAGAAGATACCCATGACCACGTCAAGAGGGAAGGAGGAGCGAGAGCGCGCCTCCTCTAGGAGGGAGGAGCAGAACACCTGGTCCAGGAGGTGCAGCCGAGACACGTAGGCCTTCTCTGTGTGGAGGAGCTCATTGGCTATGTTGAACACGCGCTGCTGCACCGACAGCTGGGATAGGTCAGAGAGAGAGAGAGAGAGAGAGAGAGAGAGAGAGAGAGAGAGAGAGAGAGAGAGAGAGAGAGAGAGAGAGAGAGAGAGAGAGAGAGAGAGAGAGAGAGAGAGAGAGAGAGAGAGAGAGAGAGAGACAGAGACAGAGACAGAGACAGAGACAGAGACAGAGAGAGACAGAGAGACAGAGACAGAGACAGAGAGAGAGAGAGAGAGAGAGAGAAGAGAGAGAGAGAGAGAGAGAGAGAGAGAGAGAGAGAGAGAGAGAGAGAGAGAGAGAGAGAGAGAGAGAGAGAGAGAGAGAGAGAATCTGAAGTCAAATGTCTACTGTTTGCTGATGATCTGGTACCTAAAAGGAAGCGATGCCCACACATTCCATCACAAAGCCCTCACCTACAGCGAGATTGAACCTAGAGAAGAGTCCCCTCAGCCAGCTGGTTCTGGGGCTCTGTTCACAAACACAAACAGACCCCACAGAGCCCCAGGACAGCAACACAATTAAACCCAACCAAATTATGAGAAAACAAAAAGATAATTACTTGACACATTAGAAAGCATTAACAAAAAAACAGAGCAAACTAGAATGTTATTTGGCCCTAAACAGAGAGTACACAGTGGCAGAATACCTGACCACTGTGACTGACCCCAATTTAAGGAAAGCTTTGACTATGTACAGACTCCGTGAGCCTTAGGTCAGTTAGGATCACCACTTTATTTTAAGGATGTGAAATGTCAGAATAATAGTAGAGAGAATGATTTATTTCAGCTTTTATTTCTTTCATCATGTTCCCAGTGGGTCGGAAGTTTACATACACTCAATTAGTATTTGGTAGCATTGCCTTTAAATTGTTTAACTTGGGTCAAACGTTTTGGGTAGCCTTCCACAAGCTTCCCACAATAAGTTGGGTGAATTTTGGTCCATTCCTCCTGACAGAGCTGGTGTAACTGAGTCAGGTTTGTAGGCCTCCTTGCTTGCACACGCTTTTTCAGTTCTGCCAACACATTTTCTATAGGATTGAGGTCAGGGCTTTGTGATGGCCACTCCAATACCTTGACTTTGTTGTCCTTAAGCCATTTTGCCACAACTTTGGAAGTATGCTTGGGGTCATTGTTCATTTGGAAGACTCATTTGCAACCAAGCTTTAACTTCCTGACTGATGTCTTGAGATGTTGCTTCAATATATCCACATAATTTTCCTTCCTCATGATGCCATCTATTTTGTGAAGTGCACCAGTGCCTCCTGCAGCAAAGCACCCCCACAGCATGATGCTGCCACCCCCGTGCTTCACGGTTGGGATGGTGTTCTTCGGCTTGCAAGCCCGCCCCTTTTTCCTCCAAACATAACGATGGTCATTATGGCCAAACAGTTCTTTTTTTGTTTCATCAGACCAGAGGACATTTCTCCAAAAAGTACAATCTT
>NC_140009.1:3020156-3047656 GCF_964263955.1 Coregonus lavaretus | reverse complement strand
AGCTGCTTGGCGATGGTCTTGTAGCCCATTCCAGCCTTGTGTAGGTCTACAATGTTGTCCCTGACATCCTTGGAGAGCTCTTTGGTCTTGGCCATGATGAAGAGTTTGGAATCTGATTGATTGATTGCTTCTGTGGACAGGTGTCTTTTATACAGGTAACAAGCTGAGATTAGGAGCACTCCCTTTAAGAGTGTGCTCCTAATCTCAGCTCGTTACCTGTATAAAAGACTCCTGGGAGCCAGAAATCTTTCTGATTGAGAGGGGGTCAAATACTTATTTCCCTCATTAAAATGCAAATCAATTTATAACATTTTTGACATGCGTTTTTCTGGATTTTTTTGTTGTTATTCTGTCTCTCACTGTTCAAATAAACCTACCATTAAAATTATAGACTGATAATTTCTTTGTCAGTGGGCAAATGTACAAAATCAGCAGGGGATCAAATACTTTTTTCCCTCACTGTACAAGGTGTTGGTCATCTTCATATTTGACCTAATACTTATTTATTTAAACTACAGTAATTACAGTGTTACATCACAGCGAGCAATGTAATGTCTATTTATTGTCCTCCTTTGGTTACTCATTGTGAAACCAAGATTTTATAGTTTATATTGGTAAGGCAGCGACGGTACCTTGTGGTTTAGGACCAGGTAAGGGAGGGCGTGTCTTCACTTCTTGAAGAGTTCCACTCTCATGGTCTCCTCCATTACAGCCGTGTCCAGCGAGGTGCAGCAGGGGCACGGAGGGGTGCAGGCCCAGGGACCCGGAGGTTAGGGGTCCGGGGTCTGAGCTGAGGCGAGGGGTCCGGGTGTCTGAGTCATCGTCATGGGCCCCGAGGCAGGCACCGTGAGCACCAGGATCCAGGGATAGGCTCTTAGTCATCAGCCGAGGACTGGAAGAGGACGGGCCTGGGGGGGGGCAGACAGATAGGTCAGTCAAGGTTATATAACAACTCAGAAGCATTTCAGATCCAGCTGGTGGTCTGTCTCAAACCTCCTGTTTGCTTTTGAAGCAGCACTTCTTCTGTCACACCAAGGTAAGAATTAAACATGGGAGTTGTAACGAACAGTGGTAGAGAGAGGTGTGTGATTTATCACTGTGATTAATGACTGCTTTTCTTTCATTCCACAGTCAATGGTTCAATGCCCACAGTGCCTAGAGCCCAGAGAGAATAGAATAGACTGACTGGGCTAATGAGAAAATGATGACGCCACAGGCAGATAGATGCAATCTGTTTCAGTTCGCTCTGCTGGACACTAATCTTTAATTGGTCAATGTGCTGCAGTGTTAATGCTTATGCAACACCACTAAGGTCATCGGTTCTATTTCCGAAAGGGATCGAATAAGAATGTGTCCACTCGCTGCACTGTAAGTCTGTTTGGATAAAGGTGTCTGCTAAGTGCCATATATTTCACACAATTAGCAAAACCTTACACTCAAGGAGCAAAACACCGGCCTAGATTTGCACAACTGTAAGCACATTGTCAGCTTCACACTTTTCTGCAAAACATTACACACAGTGATTTGCAAAACACTAAACACACTTGTATGCATTTGACACAGAAATGTATCATGATGTCATTTCCTTGCAATTTCAAAGCAAAGGCTTTCAAATGAACCAATTGGTTAAACACAGCCACCAGTACTGGCGCTTAATTGTAGACACACCAATCAGGTTTAAGCACGATAAAAAGGCAACAGGTAAGTTCACCTGTCTTCAAAAAAAAATGGACGGTGTCAGAGGAAGAGGAAGAGGAAGAGGGGAGAGGGAGAGGAAGACCTGGAGGAGGGGTAGGACATGCACAAAGAAGAAGACAACCAAATCTGTGTAACGATATTCGTGCTACAATTGTGGACCATGTAATAAACCACGGACTAACACTGAGGGAGGGCTGGACTGAGAGTACAGCCTAACCTCAGCAGGTACACGGTGGCATCAATAGCTCGGACATTTCGCCAAGAGCGAGAAACTTACTGCATGTACTATATCAACAGTTTTTGGTATCTATTCGTGTATCATTTTACAGTAAGCTACATATATTTTGTTTGGCCAACATAGGATTGAACGTCGAGAACACCAAGGAGGGAGGGGCCCCATATTCACACAGGAGCAAGAGAGAGAGATCATAAACCTCGTTTTGGCCAATAATGCAATCAGACTTAGAGAAATTCAAGCCCATATTGTCAATGATCACCGAATTTTCAATAATAAACAGGTCTCTCTGTCAACAATAACCCGTTTCCTTAAAAAAACATCAAGTTCTGATGAAACAACTGTATAAAGTGCCATTTGAAAGAAATTCAGACAGGGTGAAAGGCCTGCGGCGTGAATATGTGGTGGTACGTTTTGTTCACTGACTGTAGTATTGTGTACTGCACACATAACCTTTTTTACTGTACATTAGGGGTGTAACGATCCATCTACTACATCGATGTATCGATTTATATTCCTATGATCCAACTACATCGATCTGTGCTCGGCGAGTTGGCCTTTTGGACAACATATATCAATCTAACATCGTTTTAAAATGTAATAAATCGATTGTATCGATACTAGGAAATAACCCATTGGATTTAAGCACGTCAGACTTTATATGGATGTTTTTTCTTAGCACTTTTAATGATAAAGGCTTTAAACATTACTCGATTCAGTCTGCCTATCCGTGACGTCATCGCGCCAGCAGCAGCGCAAAGGCGCAAAGACAACAAAACATAGCATGGCGGACGACAGAGGAGAAGCCGACGAGCGAGAAATTATCAAGCCACCATTGCGGTCCTTACAAGAAACAGGAATCTAGGAAACTTCACCTGCACTGTCCAGTATCCAGGTATTTATTTCAGTCACACTGGTTGAATTTTTGGCTAAAAGGTTACTGAATCGATTTCAAGTCACTGAATCGTTTCGGATCGTATCGTTCTAAATGAACCAATATCGTCCTTGAATCGTATCGACAACCACGAATCGTGATACAAATCGAATCGTTGTTAAAACGAATCGTTACACCCCTACTGTACATGTCATTTTCCTGTATAGCAGACCTATAGTACATTGATCTACACAACGTGATCTTTTGCTGTATTTCAGAGAGTTTTGCAAATGGATGCGGAGGAAGTCCCGCATGAGTTTATATACTCATTGATGAGGCTGGATTTAACCTGACAACAGTGAGAAGAAGGGGAAGAAACATCATTGTCCACATGGCTATTGTTAATGTACCAGGGAAACGTGGGGGTAACATTACCCTTTGTGCTGCCATTACACAGAATGGGGGTCCTCCACCGCCATGCCAACTTGGGTCCTTATAACACTGACCTCATTCTTACATTTTTTGACAGATTACACAATATTATCACAGCAGCAAACCAAAAGGGACCAGATGCATTGTCGTCCGGGACAATGTAGCTTTCCATCATTCTGCTCTGGTCCAAAACTGGTTTCATCAACACCCACAATTTACAGTTCAATACCTTCCACCACACTCCCCCCTTCCTAAACCCCATCGAGGAGTTCTTCTCAGCATGGCGGTGGAAGGTTTATGATCTCCGGCCCCGTGTCCAGATGGCCCTCATTCAAGCTATGGTGGAAGCATGTGATCAAATTGAAGCAGCATCCATACAAGGGTGGATTCGTCGCTCCAAAAGATTCTTCCCACGTTGCCTTGCAAATGAAAATATAGCCTGTGATGTTGACGAGGCCCTGTGGCCAGATCCAGATCGGCGGAGAGATGTTTAGGTTATTTTTCTTTTTTATTCGGTACTGAACTGCATATGTAATTTATGTTACAGTATTACTGTAAGCTTACAGTAGAATGGTACGTTCAGTAATACTGTACGAAAACACTTTTATCTCCATTAATATATGGCACCTGGCAGACACTTTTATCTCCATTAATATATGGCAGCTGGCAGACACTTTTATCTCCATTAATATATGGCACCTGGCAGACACTTTTATCTCCATTAATATATGGCACCTGGCAGACACTTTTATCTCCATTAATATATGGCACCTGGCAGACACTTTTAAGTGCCATATATTAATGGAGATGGTTAAGTAAACCACACTTGTTGTGTTGATGAGTAACTTTGCCTGAAACCTGCAGACTTGTGTTAGCTGCCTAAAGCTAGTACATGGGCATTAGCTCAGCGTGCTAACACAGTCTTGTGAGATGCAGGACAGTAACTGCTATGGGGAAGACCATGTAGAATGATGTTAATGGAGCACTGCATGTACAGTATGTACGGGACCAATAGTCTGGGCAGATCGGAGTTCTGTTGTTGTTGATGTCTGAAAACCAGGAAGTATCCCCGCTGTGTACGATGACGTCATATTGCTGACTGTGCCTTTAAAACGCCTGTCTCAGTGTGTGTGTGTGTGTGTGTGTGTGTGTGGATATGACTCTGAGTCTATTCCCTACATAGTGCACTAACGTTGAGCAGAGCCCTATGGAGGGCTACATAAAGTAGTGCACTAACGTTGAGCAGAGCCCTATGGAGGGCTACATAAAGTAGTGCACTAACGTTGAGCAGAGCCCTATGGAGGGCTACATAAAGTAGTGCACTACATAGGGAATAGGGTGCCATTCCAGATGCACTCAGTCTCTCTCTCTGTGTTTACTAGTGTTATTATAGAGTAGAGTAGAGTGTGTGTGTGTGTGTGTGTGTGTGTGTGTGTGTGTGTGTGTGTGTGTGTGTGTGTGTGTGTGTGTGTGTTGTGTGTGTGTGTGTGTTTGTGTGCGTGTGCGCTTGAGTGACCTGCCATGCAAAATGCAGGATGACCTGCCGATGAGGCATGGTTGTTGTTTTCTACGCCCCTGGGGAACAGTGCAGTAAGAGGATAACAAATGACTTGATGGACAGAAGAAAATGTTTTACTGTTGACAGACACATGAGAGAACACTACTCAACGGGTGATCGACCCGCTTTGGCATAATGTATGTAAACTCATACGTTTACTGAAGACGACATAAAGATAGTGTGAGGGGAAAAAAACTACTGAAAGAATGGATGTCTTATAGGCTCAAACGGCCATTTCAACAGCCTGACCTTCCCACCTAATTGACAATGCAAAGGATTCCAGCTAGCACATAACATTCTGAGAACCGTATATATTTATTTGAGCAGATAAAGAGGCAGCTTTATAGGGGACATGAGTCTTCAACTGTTTTATATAGCAGCTAGCATATAACATTCTTAGAAAAATATGTTTCATAGGGCTTGGTGATAGCATGGTTGTCCTCTGGTTATTTTGCATACAACCTTCCCACAACGTTCTGGGAATGGTGCAGGATAGTTGCTTGGCTTTGGAACATTCTCAGCACATTTTAAAGAACTTGACAAAAAAAAAAAAAAGTTATTTTCTTGGTATTTCGTTACTTTAATAGAACGTTTCCTTTCCTAAAGCTAGAACATGATTACATTTCATTTCTATTTTTGGTAATGTTCTAAGAAACGTTCTCTAACTGGTTTAACATTGGGAATGTTCTCAAATAGTTCAGAGAACGTTAAGAAACGTCGTTCTTCTGTGGGAATTTCAGTACTTCAGCGTAACGTTTCCTACAGGTGTCCTCGTGGTTCTATTTAAAGTCAGGTTCTCAAATTGTTCCGAGAACGTGAAGAAAACGTTCCATTAAAAGAACACAAGAAAACTTTTGTTACGTTCAGAGAACATTCTAATAATGTTATTTAAAAACATGTACATTCCGTTCTCAGCATCAACAAAACTCTATCTTGTGTGTTCTTAAGTGTGTTCAGGTGTGTTGGCCGCGCCCACTAATTAACCACACCTGGTCTTAATGAGTTCTTGTTTCCTTTGAAATGGGGTATGTTTGAATAGACTAAAATGAACAGCTTTGTATGCATAAAAAAAAACATGGCATGCTAGCTCCATCCTGGTGGTTCAGTGAACTAATTCCATGGATTAATTCCACCCTCCAAGCTCATCATTAAGCTTGAGGCCCTGGGTCTGAACCCCGCCCTGTGCAACTGGGTCCTGGACTTCCTGACTGGGCCGCCCCCAGGTGGTGAAGGTAGGAAACTCCACTTTGCTGATCCTCAACACAGGGGCCCCACAAGGGTGCGTGCTCAGCCCCCTCCTGTACTCCCTGTTCACCCATGACTGCATGGCCACGTGCGCCTCCAACTCAATCATCAAGTTTGCAGACGACACATCAGTAGTAGGCTTGATTACCAACAATGACGAGACCGCCTACAGGGAGGAGGTGAGGGCTCTGGGAGTGTGGTGCCAGGAAAATAACCTCTCACTCAACATCAACAAAACAAAGGAGATGATCGTGGACTTCAGGAAACAGCAGAGGGTGCACCCCCCTATCCACATTGATGGGACCGCAGTGGAGAAGGTGGAAAGCTTCAAGTTCCTTGGCGTACACATCACTGACAAACTGAAATGGTCCACCCACGCAGACAGTGTTGTGAAGAAGGCGCAACAGAGCCTCTTCAACCTCAGGAGGCTGAAGAAATTTGTCTTGGCACCTAAAACCCTCACAAACTTTTACAGATGCACAATTGAGAGCATCCTGTAGGGGTGTATCACCGCCTGGTACGGCAAACTACCCGCCCTCCAAGACACCTACAGCACCCGATGTCACAGGAAGGCCAAAAAGATCATCAAGGGCTTCAACCACCCGAGCCACTGCCTGTTCAACCCGCTATCATCCAGAAGGCGAGGTCAGTACAGATGCATCAAAGCTGGGACCGAGAGAATGAAAAACAGCTTCTATCTCAAGGCCATCAGACTGTTAAATAGCCATCACTAGCACATTAGAGGCTGCTGCTGCCTATTGAAATCACTGGCCACTTTAAGAAATGGAACACTAGTCACTTTAATAATGTTTACATATCTTGCACTACTCATCTCATATGTATATACTGCATTCTATTCTATAATATTCTACTGTATCTTAGTCCATGCCGCTCTGTCATTGCTTGTCCATATATGTACAGTGGGGAAAAAAAGTATTTAGTCAGCCACCAATTGTGCAAGTTCTCCCACTTAAAAAGATGAGAGAGGCCTGTAATTTTCATCATAGGTAGACGTCAACTATGACAGACAAATTGAGGAAAAAAAATCCAGAAAATCACACTGTAGGATTTGTAATGAATTTATTTGCAAATTATGGTGGAAAATAAGTATTTGGTCACCTACAAACAAGCAAGATTTCTGGCTCTTACAGACCTGTAACTTCTTCTTTAAGAGGCTCCTCTGTCCTCCACTCGTTACCTGTATTAATGGCACCTGTTTGAACTTGTTATCAGTATAAAAGACACCTGTCCACAACCTCAAACAGTCACACTCCAAACTCCACTATGGCCAAGACCAAAGAGCTGTCAAAGGACACCAGAAACAAAATTGTTGACCTGCACCAGGCTGGGAAGACTGAATCTGCAATAGGTAAGCAGCTTGGTTTTAAGAAATCAACTGTGGGAGCAATTATTAGGAAATGGAAGACATACAAGACCACTGATAATCTCCCTCGATCTGGGGCTCCACGCAAGATCTCACCCCGTGGGGTCAAAATGATCACAACAACGGTGAGCAAAAATCCCAGAACCACACGGGGGGACCTAGTGAATGACCTGCAGAGAGCTGGGACCAAAGTAACAAAGCCTACCATCAGTAACACACTACGCCGCCAGGGACTCAAATCCTGCAGTGCCAGACGTGTCCCCCTGCTTAAGCCAGTACATGTCCAGGCCCGTCTGAAGTTTGCTAGAGTGCATTTGGATGATCCAGAAGAGGATTGGGAGAATGTCATATGGTCAGATGAAACCAAAATATAACTTTTTGGTAAAAACTCAACTCGTCGTGTTTGGAGGACAAAGAATGCTGAGTTGCATCCAAAGAACACCATACCTACTGTGAAGCATGGGGATGGAAACATCATGCTTTGGGGCTGTTTTTCTGCAAAGGGACCAGGACAACTGATCCGTGTAAAGGAAAGAATGAATGGGGCCATGTATCGTAAGATTTTGAGTGAAAACCTCCTTCCATCAGCAAGGGCATTGAAGATGAAACGTGGCTGGGTCTTTCAGCATGACAATGATCCCAAACACACCGCCCGGGCAATGAAGGAGTGGCTTCGTAAGAAGCATTTCATGGTCCTGGAGTGGCCTAGCCAGTCTCCAGATCTCAACCCCATAGAAAATCTTTGGAGGGAGTTGAAAGTCTGTGTTGCCCAGCGACAGCCCCAAAACATCACTGCTCTAGAGGAGATCTGCATGGAGGAATGGGCCAAAATACCAGCAACAGTGTGTGAAAACCTTGTGAAGACTTACAGAAAACGTTTGACCTGTGTCATTGCCAACAAAGGGTATATAACAAAGTATTGAGAAACTTTTGTTATTGACCAAATACTTATTTTCCACCATAATTTGCAAATAAAATCATAAAAAATCCTACAATGTGATTTTCTGGAATTTATTTTCCTCATTTTGTCTGTCATAGTTGACGTGTACCTATGATGAAAATTACAGGCCTCTCTCATCTTTTTAAGTGGGAGAACATACACAATTGGTGGCTGACTAAATACTTTTTTCCCCCACTGTATATATTCTTAAATTCCATTCCTTACTAGATTTGTGTGTATTGGGTATACAGTTGAAGTCGGAAGTTTACATACACCTTAGCCAAATACATTTAAACTCAGTTTTTCAAAACTCCTGACATTTAATCCTAGTAAAAATTCCCTGTCTTCGGTCAGTTTATTTTAAGAATGTGAAATGTCAGAATAATAGTAGTTTGTGACGAGGTGTGAATGACGGAGTCAGGCGCAGGAGGTAAAACATCGAAATCCAGAGTTTATTCAGTGTACATGACTAAAGCGCAGCAAGAGTCAAAACGAAACTAGCACAAGGGAAAAATCCACCTTGGCTACATACAAGGAAAGAGTAGCTCAACTGAGCTACTAACTCTCACAATGAACAATCACTCACAAAGGACAAGGAGGGGCAGAGGGAACACTTATACACAGACTAATGAGGGAATGACTACCAGGTGTGTGTGATTGACAAGACAAGACAAATGGAGTGATGATAAATGGAGCGGTAGTGGCTAGTAAGACGGTGACGACGAACGCCGAAACCTGCCCGAGCAAGGAGGAGGGGCAGCCTCGGCTGAATTCGTGACATGTAGAGATTTCAACTTTTATTTCTTTCATCACATTCCCAGTGGGGTCGGAAGTTTTACATACACTCAATTAGTATTTGGTAGCATTGCCTTTAAATTGTTTAACTTGGGTCTAACGTTTCGGGTAGCCTTCCACAAGCTTCCCACAAAAAGTTGGGTGAATTTTGGCCCATTCCTCCTGACAGAGCTGATGTAACTGAGTCAGGTTTGTAGGCCTCCTTGCTCGCACACATTTTTTCAGTTCTGCCCACAAATTGTCTATAGGATTGAGGTCAGGGCTTTGTGATGGCCACTCCAATACCTTGACTTTGTTGTCCTTAAGCCATTTTGCCACAACTTTGGAAGTATGCTTGGGGTCATTGTCCATTTGGAAAACCCATTTGCGACCAAGCTTTAACTTCCTGACTGATGTCTTGAGATGTTGCTTCAATATATCCACATAATTTTCCTTCCTCATGATGCCATCTATTTTGTGAAGTGCACCAGTCCCTCCTGCAGCAAAGCACCCCCACAGCATGATGCTGCCACCCCCGTGCTTCAAGGTTGGGATGGTGTTCTTCGGCTTGCAAGATACCTTTTTCCTCCAAACTTAACGATGGTCATTATGGCCAAACAGTTCTATTTTTGTTTCATCAGACCAGAGGACATTTCTCCAAAAAGTACGATCTTTGTCCCCATGTGCAGTTGCAAACCGTAGTCTGGCTTTTTTATGGCGGTTTTGGAGCAGTGGCTTCTTCCTTGCTGAGCGGCCTTTCAGGTTATGTCGATATAGGACTTGTTTTACTGTGGATATAGATACTTTTGTACCTATTTCCTCCAGCATCTTCACAAGGTCCTTTGCTGTTGTTCTGGGATTTATTTGCACTTTTCGCACCAAAGCACGTAAATCTCTAGGAGACAGAACGCATCTCCTTCCTGAGCGGTGTGACAGCTGCGTGGTCCCATAGTGTTTATACCTGCATACTATTGTTTGAACAGATGAACGTGGTACCTTCAGGCGTTTGGAAATTGCTCCCAATGATGAACCAGACTTGTGGAGGTCTACAAAAAAAATGTCTGAGGTCTTGGCTGATTTCTTTTGATTTTCCCATGATGTCAAGCAAAGAGGCACTGAGTTTGAAGGTAGGTCTTGAAATACATCCACAGGTACAGTCAACTTAGTGTATGTAAACTTCTGACCCACTGGAATTGTGATACAGTTAATTATAAGTGAAATAATCTGTCTGTAAACAGTTGTTGGAAAAATTACTTGTGTTATGCACAAAGTAGATGTCCTAACCGACTTGCCAAAACTATAGTTTGTTAAAAAGAAATTTGTGGAGTGGTTGACAAACGAGTTTTAATGACTCCAAACTAAGTGTATGTAAACTTCCGACATCAACTGTATGTTGTGAAATAGTTAGATATTACTTGTTAGATATTACTGCACTGTCGGAGCTAGAAGCACAAGCATTTCACTATACCCGCAATAACATCTGCTAAACACGTGTATGTGACAAATAACATTTGATTTGATTTGGATAAACAACAGAAGATTATAGGTTCGAATCTCACTAATGCCGTGTCACAATAAAATAAATGGGTTTGCATGATTAAAGCCTAAGGAAATGAATTGACATGTGACCTATCTGTGCATGGAGCTAAAGAAAAAAGTTAACAAAAAAGTTCTGGGGGACTACAGTAACTTTCTTAATGTCAAATAATGTGACAGGTGAAATGAGGAACGCGCTTCGTTCCCAGAACTTCCAAGGAACCAAATGTGCTAGCTGGGGATGAGGCTGGGAAAATGTGACCACTGTCAAACTCAAGACAAAACAATATGGAAGGAGGCTTTCTAGTCAGTTGGTGGCACCGAGAGAGGGGGAGAGAGAGAGAGAGAGAGAGAAAGAAAGAGAGGGGGGGTGGGGGGAGAGCGAGAGAGAAAGAAAGAGAGGGGGGGGTGGGGGGAGAGCGAGAGAGAGAGAGAGAGAAAGAAAGAGAGGGGGGTGGGGGGAGAGCGAGAGAGAGAGGGAGAGAGAGGGAGAGAGAGAGAGAAAGGGGGGTGGGGGGAGAGCGAGGGAGAGAGAGAGAGAGAGAGAAATAAAGAGAGGGGGTGGAGAGAGAGAGAGAGAGAGAGAGAGAGAGCGAGAGAGCGAGAGAGAGAGAGAGAGAGAGAGCTCATCTCTTCTTGCTCTTGGGTGAAGTTGCTGCCCTGTTAAAACAGTATTGCTGTCCTCTCCTCTAACTGGGGCTAATATGTTCCATATGATGATGCTGAGTCTCATGTGTAGGCCAGCCTACCTACTGCAGGCTGGCTGGGGGCTAATGACTCCCACATGCTCCACTAAATATACTTTAGAGAACCATAGAGGAGGGGGTAGGAGAGAGAGGTGGGAGAGAGAGATAGAGAGAGAGACTGAGAGATGGAGAGAGAGAGAGAGAGAGGGAGAGGGAGACAAAGATGGAGAGAGAGAGCGTGTTCATTTTTGATTGTTTATTTCACTTTTGTTTATTATCTATTTCACTTGCATATGTTTCCCATGCCAATAAAGCCATTTGAATTGGATATAATTGAGAGAGAAAGAAAGAAAGAAAGAAAGAAAGAAAGAAAGAAAGAAAGAAAGAAAGAAAGAAAGAAAGAAAGAAAGAAAGAAAGAAAGAAAGAAAGAAAGAAAGAAAGAAAGAAAGAAAGAAAGAAAGAAAGAAGTTCTCCTTGTTGTTGTTTATCAACGGTCTCATGGTGTTCTCCTTGTTGTTGTTTATCAACAGTCTCATGGTGTTCTCCTTGTTGTTGTTTATCAACGGTCTCATGGTGTTCTCCTTGTTGTTGTTTATCAACGGTCTCATGGTGTTCTCCTTGTTGTTGTTTATCAACAGTCTCATGGTGTTCTCCTTGTTGTTGTTTATCAACGGTCTCATGGTGTTCTCCTTGTTGTTGTTTATCAACGGTCTCATGGTGTTCTCCTTGTTGTTGTTTATCAACAGTCTCATGGTGTTCTCCTTGTTGTTGTTTATCAACGGTCTCATGGTGTTCTCCTTGTTGTTGTTTATCAACAGTCTCATGGTGTTCTCCTTGTTGTTGTTTATCAACACATACAGATGCATTCTTACAACTGCTGCTGCACAAAATACCTCCAGAATGAACATTTTACATATTTTAATACTTAAGACCCCTTAAGATCAAGATCAAATCCTCAACACTATGGATCTAGATCTATAGATCTGTTAAATTAGAACCTCAGTCAGGATCTGTTAAATCAGAAACTCAAAATCGGTGTAGGAAGATTAAAAATATGTAGGTCCGTTATCTTTTCTACATATTTCATATCTGATTTTAGTCGTTTAAGTTTACACTGAAAATGTTTTTCCATCCTGAAAATGCATGTACATTTTAATTTTATTTATTACACAATTTGGACTTAGGTGTACCAAAACAAATCTTAGGCAGACCAGCCAAGGACTACAATGGCAGAAAAATCCCTGGCGACCGGGCAGATATACTGTAGCATGATGATACTGTTGCTACAGAGCAGATATACTGTAGCATGATGATACTGTTGCTACAGAGCAGATATACTGTAGCATGATGATACTGTTGCTACAGAGCAGATATACTGTAGCATGATGATACGGTTGCTACAGAGCAGATATACTGTAGCATGATGATACTGTTGCTACAGAGCAGATATACTGTAGCATGATGATACTGTTGCTACAGAGCAGATATACTGTAGCATGATGATACTGTTGCTACAGAGCAGATATACTGTAGCATGATGATACTGTTGCTACAGGGCAGATATACTGTAGCATGATGATACTGTTGCTACAGAGCAGATATACTGTAGCATGATGATACTGTTGCTACAGAGCAGATATACTGTAGCATGATGATACTGTTGCTACAGAGCAGATATACTGTAGCATGATGATACTGTTGCTACAGAGCAGATATACTGTAGCATGATGATACTGTTGCTACAGAGCAGATATACTGTAGCATGATGATACTGTTGCTACAGGGCAGATATACTGTAGCATGATGATACTGTTGCTACAGAGCAGATATACTGTAGCATGATGATACTGTTGCTACAGAGCAGATATACTGTAGCATGATGATACTGTTGCTACAGGGCAGATATACTGTAGCATGATGATACTGTTGCTACAGGGCAGATATACTGTAGCATGATGATACTGTTGCTACAGGGCAGATATACTGTAGCATGATGATACTGTTGCTACAGGGCAGATATAAATCAAAGCAAATGTTATTGGCCGTGTACACAGTTTAGCAGGTGCAACAACATTCTTATCAATGCAGTAAATGTCAACAACCACTCAATAATTTACATTTAAAAAAAATAATCAAACATACAATATAGTATAGCAGTAAATATATAAAGCGTATGTAAACATTATTAAAGTGACCAGTGTTCAATGACTCTATACATAGGGCAGCAGTCTCTAAGGTGCAGGGTAGAGTACCGGGTGGTAGCTGGCTAGTGAGAGTGACTGAGGGGCAGAGTAGGGTACTGGGCAGAGGGCAGGGTACTGGGCAGAGGGCACTGGGCCGCGTCCTCGAGCTTCTTTTTTGTGAAGAAAAAGGATGGAGGTTTGCGTCCGTGTATTGATTACCGCGGTCTCAATCAGGTGACTGTGAAATATAGTTATCCACTCCCGCTGATTGCGACCATGACGGAGTCATTACACGGGGCACGGTTCTTCACAAAATTGGACCTCAGGAGCGCATATAACTTGGTGCGCATTAGGGAGGGCGATGAGTGGAAGACAGCATTTAGTACTACCTCCGGCCATTACGAGTATCTCGTCATGCCATATGGGTTAATGAATGCTCCATCAGTCTTCCAATCTTTTGTAGATGAGATTTTCCGGGACATGCAGGCGCAGGGAGTAGTGGTGTACATAGATGATATTCTTGTGTACAGTTCTACTCGGGCCGAGCATGTAGCCCTGGTGCGCAGGGTATTGAGGAGACTGTTGGAGCATGACCTGTATGTCAAAGCCGAGAAATGTCTGTTCTTTCAGGAGTCAGTCTCCTTTTTGGGTTACCAGTTGTCTGCGTCAGGGGTGAGAATGGAGGTGGACCGAGTGTCCGCCGTGCGTAATTGGCAAACCCCAACTACGGTTAAAGAGGTGCAGCGGTTCTTGGGTTTTGTGAATTACTACCGGAGGTTTATCCGGGGTTTTGGACAGGTGGCAGCTCCCATAACGTCTCTTCTGAAGGGGGGTCCGGTGCGCTTGCAGTGGTCGGCTGAGGCGGACAGGGCTTTTGGGAGACTGAAGGACCTGTTTACCTCGGCTCCAGTGCTGGCGCACCCGGATCCCACTTTACCCTTCCAAGTTGAGGTGGACGCGTCTGAGGCCGGTATCGGGGCAGTTCTTTCACAACGGTCTGGCACACCACCTAAGCTCCGCCCCTGTGCTTTTTATTCTAAGAAGCTCAGTCCGGCGGAGCGGAATTATGACGTAGGGGACAGGGAGCTGTTAGCCGTAGTACAGGTCCTAAAGGTGTGGAGGCATTGGCTTGAGGGGGCTCAGCACCCTTTCCTCATTCTGACCGACCACCGTAACCTGGAATACATTCGGGCAGCTAGGAGACTGAATCCTCGCCAGGCTCGATGGACTATGTTTCTCGCCCGGTTTGTGTTCAAGATCACTTACATCCCTGGGTCCCAGAACGGGAAGGCAGATGCCCTGTCCCGGCGGTATGACACGGAGGAGAGGTGCGTGGAGCCCATTCCCATACTACCGGAGTCTTGTCTGGTGGCACCGGTGGTGTGGGAGGTCGATGCGGAGATCGAGCGGGCATTACGCACCGACCCTAGCCCTCCACAGTGTCCGGTGGGTCGGACGTACGTCCCGCTCGAGGTCCGGGATCGGCTGATTTATTGGGCTCACACGTCCCCCTCCTCTGGACATCCAGGTATTGGCCGGACAGTGCACTGCCTTAGTACGAAGTACTGGTGGCCAACGTTAGCCAGGGATGTGAGGGTTTATGTCTCCTCCTGCTCAGTGTGTGCCCAGTGTAAGGCGCCCAGACACTTGCCCAGGGGTAAATTACAACCCCTGCCCATTCCACAACGACCCTGGTCTCACCTCTCGGTGGATTTTGTTACCGACCTTCCCTCCTCACAAGGGAATACCACCATCCTGGTCGTTGTGGATCGGTTCTCGAAGGCCTGTCGTCTCCTTCCCATGCCGGGTCTTCCTACTGCCCTACAGACCGCTGAGGCTCTATTTACTCACGTCTTCCGGCATTACGGGGTACCCGAGGATATAGTGTCCGATCGAGGCCCCCAGTTTACCTCCAGAGTCTGGAGAGCCTTTATGGAACGGTTGGGGGTCTCGGTGAGCCTTACCTCGGGTTACCACCCGGAGAGTAATGGGCAGGTCGAACGAGTCAACCAGGATGTGGGTAGGTTTCTGAGGTCATATTGTCAGGGCCGGCCGGAGGAGTGGGCGAGATATGTGCCCTGGGCCGAGATGGCACAGAACTCTCTCCGCCACTCCTCCACGAGACTAACCCCTTTCCAGTGTGTGTTAGGGTACCAGCCGGTTCTGGCACCTTGGCATGAGAGCCAGATCGAGGCCCCTGCTGTGGATGAGTGGGTGCGGCGCTCGGAGGAGACGTGGAACGCTGCACACGTCCATCTGCAGCGAGCCATCCGTCGACAGAAGACGAGCGCCGACCTACACCGCAGTGAGGGGCCAGTGTACGCACCTGGAGATCGAGTCTGGCTCTCAACCAGAAACCTGCCCCTCCGCCTGCCCTGCCGGAAGCTGGGTCGGCGGTTTGTGGGGCCTTTTAAAGTCCTGAGGAGATTGAA
Organism: Coregonus lavaretus; assembly: GCF_964263955.1. Lineage (NCBI taxonomy): Eukaryota > Metazoa > Chordata > Actinopteri > Salmoniformes > Salmonidae > Coregonus > Coregonus lavaretus. The sequence goes on along the minus strand of NC_140009.1, from coordinate 3,031,678 downwards.
CGAGGTGTGTTACAGGTTACAACTGCCCATTGATTACAAGAATATTAACCCCTCGTTCCATGTGTCTCTCCTCAGGCCGGTGGTAGCTGGTCCACTCCAGGACTTTGAGATTGAGGAGACTCCTCCGCCCCCGTTGGACATCGAGGGGGCTCCGGCGTACACTGTTCGGACCATCCTGGATTCGAGATGCCGGATGGGGGGTCTCCAATATCTCGTGGAGTGGGAGGGGTACGGTCCGGAGGAGCGGTGCTGGGTGCCGAGGAGGGACATTCTGGATCCGTCCCTGCTGACCGAATTCCATCGTGGTCATCCTACGCGCCCTGCTCCGCGTCCTCCTGGTCGTCCCCGAGGCCGGGGGCGGCGCACGGCTGGAGCCGCGCGTCAAGGGGGGGGTACTGTCACGGTTTCGGCCGAGGCGGCCCCTCCTCCTTGTTCGGGCAGGTTTCGGCGGTCGTCGTCTCCGGAGTACTAGCTGCCACCGCTCTATGTTTCTTGTTTGATTGGTTTTGTCTGTTTGTCACACCTGTTTTGTGTTATGTCTCATTAAGCACCCTATTTAGTTTCCTTGTTGTTAGTTAGGTGTTGTGTGTAATTGTTCCATGTCGTGTTGCTGCGCTACCTGTTCTTGGTGCGCTATTTTGTGCTTTCCTCCTTGTTTGTGTTTTAGGAGTAGATTACGCACTTGTTGATTGCGCCCGTTTGTTGTACGCCTGTGCGCGCTTTTCTCGCCTCCGGGCTGGTTTTGGATATTATTTGTTGATATCTACTAAAGTATTTTTGTTGGACTTTATTTCTGCCTCCTGCGCCTGATTCCACACCACACCTACCATAGCAACTCCTGACAGCCTGGAGATAGAAGCTGTTTATCAGTCTGATGGCCTGGTGATAGAAGCTGTTTATCAGTCTGATGGTCTGGAGATAGAAGCTGTTTATCAGTCTGATGGCCTGGAGATAGAAGCTGTTTAACAGTCTGATGGCCTGGTGATAGAAGCTGTTTATCAGTCTGATGGCCTGGTGATAGAAGCTGTTTATCAGTCTGATGGTCTGGAGATAGAAGCTGTTTATCAGTCTGATGGCCTGGAGATAGAAGCTGTTTAACAGTCTGATGGCCTGGTGATAGAAGCTGTTTAACAGTCTGATGGCCTGGTGATAGAAGCTGTTTAACAGTCTGATGGCCTGGTGATAGAAGCTGTTTATCAGTCTCTCAGTCCCAGCTTTGATGCACCTGTACTGTCTCAGTGTGCTAGATGGTAGCAGGGTGAACAGGCCGTGGCTCGGGTGGCTGAGGTCCTTCATGATCTCCTAGATGGTAGCAGGGTGAACAGGCCGTGGCTCGGGTGGCTGAGGTCCTTCATGATCTCCTAGATGGTAGCAGGGTGAACAGGCCGTGGCTCGGGTGGCTGAGGTCCTTCATGATCTCCTAGATGGTAGCAGGGTGAACAGGCCGTGGCTCGGGTGGCTGAGGTCCTTCATGATCTCCTAGATGGTAGCAGGGTGAACAGGCCGTGGCTCGGGTGGCTGAGGTCCTTCATGATTTCCTTGGTCTGTATACTGTATATACAGGTATACAGACTTTAGCATGATGGGTAATGAAAGGTGCTTTTGGGAAATAATTAAATACCAAACAGCTAAGTAGAAAGGATACAGGCTCTTAGTGTGGGCATGTTTGTTTCTGTGTGTGTGTGTGCGGTGTGTGTGTGTGTGTGCGCGTGTGTGTGGTGTGTGTGTGCGCGTGTGTGTGGTGTGTGTGTGCGCGTGTGTGTGTGTGTGCGTGTGCGTGTGCGTGTGCGTGTGTGTGTGTGTGTGTGTGTGTGTGCGTGTGCGTGTGTGTATGTGTGTGTTTGTGTGTGTGTGTGTGTAGAAGGAAAACAGGCCGTGAAAGCTGATTCTAAACCACTGTTGTTCTATTAAGAATACAACCTATCATACAGCAGTGTAATGAACCAGGCTCGGCAGAATAAGGGGATCAGCTTCCAAAATTGAATAACAACAGTGATAATATTTTCAGGTTGCATTTCATTACATCGCTTTGAAGAATGATTTCTCTCATCAAATGAGAAATAAACCTGTAAAACATTTCTCAAAAGATATTTGCCATTTCATCATCAATACCCCTCCTTGCTACCTCAAGATGAAAGCACTAACTGTATCTTACCTATTTACCTTAAGATGAATGTATTAACTGTAAGTCGCTCTGGATAAGAGTGTCTGCTAAATGACCCACTACTGTAGTCTCTCTGGATAAGAGTGTCTGCTAAATGACTCACTACTGTAGTCTCTGGATAAGAGTGACTGCTAAATGACTCACTACTGTAGTCTCTGGATAAGAGTGTGTGCCAAATGACTCACTACTGTAGTCTCTCTGGATAAGAGTGTCTGCTAAATGACTCACTACTGTAGTCTCTCTGGATAAGAGTGTCTGCTAAATGACTCACTACTGTAGTCTCTGGATAAGAGTGACTGCTAAATGACTCACTACTGTAGTCTCTGGATAAGAGTGTCTGCTAAATGACTCACTACTGTAGTCTCTGGATAAGAGTGTCTGCTAAATGACTCACTACTGTAGTCTCTCTGGATAAGACTGTCTGCTAAATGACTCACTACTGTAGTGGCTCTGGACAAGAGTGTCTGCTAAATGACTCACTACTGTAGTCTCTCTGGGTAAGAGTGTCTGCTAAATGACTCACTACTGTAGTCTCTCTGGGTAAGAGTGTCTGCTAAATGACTCACTACTGTAGTCTCTCTGGATAAGAGTGTCTGCTAAATGACTCACTACTGTACTCTCTCTGGATAAGAGTGTCTGCGAAATGACTCACTACTGTAGTCTCTCTGGATAAGAGTGTCTGCTAAATGACTCACTACTGTAAGTCTCTCTGGATAAGAGTGTCTGCTAAATGACTCACTACTGTAGTCTCTCTGGATAAGAGTGTCTGCTAAATGACTCACTACTGTAGACTCTCTGGATAAGAGTGTCTGCTAAATGACTCACTACATTTACATTACATTTTAGTCATTTAGCAGACGCTCTTATCCAGAGCGACTTACAGTTAAGTGAGTGCATACATTTTCATACTGGCCCCCCGTGGGAAACGAACCCACAACCCTGGCGTTGCAAGCGCCATGCTCTACCAACTGAGCTACATCCTCCACTCACTATAACAGGGGTTAGACACTACACAGACTCATTTCCTAGAACTTTAAAACACTGGCAGTTTGTCTACTTCACTTCTTTAGTCTACTCTCTGATCACTCCAGATAGCCCAGTAAATAAAACAAATGCTGACAAAATTGGTGTCAAACCATGCAAGTCTGAGTAGCATGGAATAACATACCATCTTATTGAAACAGTTCATCAAGAAACAGTTCTACTGCAACTTTTCATGCACAGTGGGAAGTTGAAACGAACAACAAACTTAGTTTGATAGAACCCGCTCTTACTACTGTAGTTTCTCTGGATAAGAGTGTCTGCTAAATGACTCACTACTGTAGTCTCTCTGGATAAGAGTGTCTGCTAAATGACTCACTACTGTAGTGGCTCTGGATAAGAGTGTCTGCTAAATGACTCACTACTGTAGTCTCTCTGGATAAGAGTGTCTGCTAAATGACTCACTACTGTAAGTCGCTCTGGATAAGAGTGTCTGCTAAATGACTCACTACTGTAGTCTCTCTGGATAAGAGTGTCTGCTAAATGACTCACTACTGTAGTCTCTCTGGATAAGAGTGTCTGCTAAATGACTCACTACTGTAAGTCTCTCTGGATAAGAGTGTCTGCTAAATGACTCACTACTGTAGTGGCTCTGGATAAGAGTGTCTGCTAAATGACTCACTACTGTAGTCTCTCTGGATAAGAGTGTCTGCTAAATGACTCACTACTGTAGTCTCTCTGGATAAGAGTGTCTGCTAAATGACTCACTACTGTGGTCTCTCTGGATAAGAGTGTCTGCTAAATGACTCACTACTGTAGTCTCTCTGGATAAGAGTGTCTGCTAAATGACCCACTACTGTAGTCTCTCTGGATAAGAGTGTCTGCTAAATGACTCACTACTGTAGTGGCTCTGGATAAGAGTGTCTGCTAAATGACTCACTACTGTATATTCTCTGGATAAGAGTGTCTGCTAAATGACTCACTACTGTAGTCTCTCTGGATAAGAGTGTCTGCTAAATGACTCACTACTGTAGTGGCTCTGGATAAGAGTGTCTGCTAAATGACTCACTACTGTATATTCTCTGGATAAGAGTGTCTGCTAAATGACTCACTACTGTATATTCTCTGGATAAGAGTGTCTGCTAAATGACTCACTACTGTATATTCTCTGGATAAGAGTGTCTGCTAAATGACCCACTACTGTAGTCTCTCTGGATAAGAGTGTCTGCTAAATGACTCACTACTGTAGTGGCTCTGGATAAGAGTGTCTGCTAAATGACTCACTACTGTATATTCTCTGGATAAGAGTGTCTGCTAAATGACTCACTACTGTAGTCTCTCTGGATAAGAGTTTCTGCTAAATGACTCACTACTGTAGTCTCTCTGGATAAGAGTGTCTGCTAAATGACTCACTACTGTAGTCTCTCTGGATAAGAGTGTCTGCTAAATGACTCACTACTGTAGTCTCTCTGGATAAGAGTGTCTGCTAAATGACTCACTACTGTAAGTCACTCTGGATAAGAGTGTCTGCTAAATGACTCACTACTGTAGTCTCTCTGGATAAGAGTGTCTGCTAAATGACTCACTACTGTAGTCTCTCTGGATAAGAGTGTCTGCTAAATGACTCACTACTGTAAGTCGCTCTGGATAAGAGTGTCTGCTAAATGACTCACTACTGTAGTCTCTCTGGATAAGAGTGTCTGCTAAATGACTCACTACTGTGGTCCACCCACACAGACAGTGTAGTGAAGAAAGCGTAACAGCGTCTCTTCAACCTCAGGAGGCTGAAGAAATGTGGCCTGGCACCTAAAACCCTCATAAACTTTTACAGATGCACAATTGAGAGCATCCTGTCAGGCTGCATCACCGCCTGGTACGGCAACTGCACCGCCCGCAACCACAGGGCTCTCCAGAGGGTCGGTCTGCACAACGCATCACCGGCAGCAAACCGCCTGCCCTCCAGGACACCTACAGCACAGGAAGGCCAAAAAGATAATCAAGGACATCAACCACCCGAGCCACTGCCTGTTCACCCCGCTATCATCCAGAAGGAGAGGACAGCACAGGTGCATCAAAGCTGGGACAGAGAGACTGAAAAACAGCTTCTATCTCAAGGCCATCAGACTGTTACTAGCATAGAGAGGCTGCTGTCTACAATCACTGGCCACTTTAATAAAGGGAACACTAGTCATTTTAATAATGCCACTTTAATTAGGTTTACATATCTTGCATTACCCATCTATAATAATATAATAATATGCCATTTAGCAGACGCTTTTATCCAAAGCGACTTACAGTCATGTGTGCATAAATTTTTGCATGGGTGGTCCCGGGGATCGAACCCACTACCCAGGCGTTACAAGCGCCGTGCTCTACCAATTACATCTCATATGTATATACTGTATTCTGTACTATCTATTGCATCTTAGCCTATGCCACTCTGATAATGACATTGCTCATCCATATATTTATATATTCTTATTCCTTTACTTAGACTTGTGTATTGGGTTTTTGTTGTGGAACTGTTAGATATTACTTGCTAGATATTGCTGCACTGTCGGAACTAGAAACTAGAAGCACAAGCATTTCGCTAAACATCTGCTAACCATGTGTATGTGACCAATACATTTGATTTAATAGCAGTACTAATATCAGTACTAATATCAGTACTAATAATAGTACTAATAACAGTACTAATAGCAGTACTAATAACAGTCCTAATAACAGTCCTAATAACAGTACTAATAACAGTACTAATAGCAGTACTAATAACAGTACTAATAAGAATACTAATAACAGTACTAATAACAGTACTAATAACAGTACTAATAGCAGTACTAATAGCAGTACTAATAACAGTACTAATAACAGTACTAATAGCAGTACTAATAGCAGTACTAATAACAGTACTAATAACAGTACTAATAACAGTACTAATAACAGTACTAATAGCAGTACTAATAACAGTACTAATAACAGTACTAATAACAGTACTAATAACAGTAATACAAGACAAAATTAACAGGATATAGTACTACAAGAAGCAGAGTCCTGCCTAACCTCAGTACAGGGAGTCCCTAATGTAAACTGGATCTCTTTCCTCCATTGGAAAATACTATAAGACTTCTTCAGCTATCAAATCAAATCAAATTTTATTGGTCACATGCGCCGAATACAACAGGTGCAGACATTACAGTGAAATGCTTACTTACAGCCCTTAACCAACAGTGCATTTATTTTAAACAAAAAAAGTAAGAATAAAACAACAACAAAAAAAGTGTTGAGAAAAAAAGAGCAGAAGTAAAATAAAGTGACAGTAGGGAGGCTATATATACAGGGGGGTACCGTTGCAGAGTCAATGTGCGGGGGCACCGGCTAGTTGAGGTAGTTGAGGTAATATGTACATGTGGGTAGAGTTAAAGTGACTATGCATAAATACTTAACAGAGTAGCAGCAGCGTAAAAAGGATGGGGTGGGGGGGCAGTGCAAATAGTCCGGGTAGCCATGATTAGCTGTTCAGGAGTCTTATGGCTTGGGGGTAGAAGCTGTTGAGAAGTCTTTTGGACCTAGACTTGGCACTCCGGTACCGCTTGCCATGCGGTAGCAGAGAGAACAGTCTATGACTAGGGTGGCTGGAGTCTTTGACAATTTTGAGGGCCTTCCTCTGACACCGCCTGGTATAGAGGTCCTGGATGGCAGGAAGCTTTGCCCCAGTGATGTACTGGGCCGTACGCACTACCCTCTGTAGTGCCTTGCGGTCAGAGGCCAAGCAGTTGCCATACCAGGCGGTGATGCAACCAGTCAGGATGCTCTCGATGGTGCAGCTGTAGAATTTTTTGAGGATCTGAGGACCCATGCCAAATCTTTTTAGTCTCCTGAGGGGGAATAGGCTTTGTCGTGCCCTCTTCACGACTGTCTTGGTGTGTTTGGACCATGATAGTTCGTTGGTGATGTGGACACCAAGGAACTTGAAGCTCTCAACCTGTTCCACTACAGCCCCGTCGATGAGAATGGGGGCGTGCTCAGTCCTCTTTTTTTTCCTGTAGTCCACAATCATCTCCTTTGTCTTGGTCACGTTGAGGGAGAGGTTGTTGTCCTGGCACCACACGGCCAGATCTCTGACCTCCTCCCCATAGGCTGTCTCATCGTTGTCGGTGATCAGGCCTACCACTGTTGTGTCGTCGGCAAACTTAATGATGGTGTTGGAGTCGTGCCTGGCCATGCAGTCATGGGTGAACAGAGAGTACAGGAGGGGACTGAGCACGCACCCCTGAGGGGCCCCCGTGTTGAGGATCAGTGTGGCAGATGTGTTGTTACCTACCCTTACCACCTGGGGGCGGCCCGTCAGGAAGTCCAGGATCCAGTTGCAGAGGGAGGTGTTTAGTCCCAGGATCCTTAGCTTAGTGATGAGCTTAGAGGGCACTATGGTGTTGAATGCTGAGCTGTAGTCAATGAATAGCATTCTCACGTAGGTGTTCCTCTTGTCCAGGTGGGAAAGGGCAGTGTGGAGTGCGATAGAGATTGCATCATCTGTGGATCTGTTGGGGCGGTATGCAAATTGGAGTGGGTCTAGGGTTTCTGGGATTATGCTGTTGATGTGAGCCATGACCAGCCTTTCAAAGCACTTCATGGCTACAGACGTCAGTGCTACGGGTCGGTAGTCATTTAGGCAGGTTATCTTAGAGTTCTTGGGCACGGGGACTATGGTGGTCTGCTTGAAACATGTTGGTATTACAGACTCAGTCAGGGACATGTTGAAAATGTCAGTGAAGACACTTGCCAGTTGGTCAGCACATGCTCGGAGTACACGTCCTGGTAATCCGTCTGGCCCTGCGGCCTTGTGAATGTTGACCTGCTTAAAAGTCTTACTCACATCGGCTACGGAGAGCGTGATCACATAGTCATCCGGAACAGCTGGTGCTCTCATGCATGCTTCAGGGTTGCTTGCCTCGAAGCGAGCATAGAAGTGGTTTAGCTCGTCTGGTAGGCTTGTGTCACTGGGCAGCTCGCGGCTGTGCTTCCCTTTGTAGTCTGTAATAGTTTTCAAGCCCTGCCACATCCGACGAGCGTCAGAGCCAGTGTAGTATGATTCAATCTTAGACCTGTATTGACTCTTTGCCTGTTTGATGGTTCGTCGGAGGTCATAGCGGGATTTCTTATAAGCGTCCGGGTTAGAGTCCCGTTCCTTGAAAGCGGCAGCTCTACCCTTTAGCTCAGTGCGGATGTTTCCTGTAATCCATGGCTTCTGGTTGGGGTATGTACGTACGGTCACTGTGGGGACGACATCATCGATGCACTTATTGATGAAGCCAGTGACTGATGTGGTGTACTCCTCAATGCTGTCTGAAGAATCCCGGAACATGTTCCAGTCTGTGCTAGCAAAACAGTCCTGTAGCTTAGCATCTGCATCATCTGACCACTTTTTTATTAACCGAATCACTGGTGCTTCCTGCTTCAGTTTTTGCTTATAAGCAGGAATCAGGAGGATAGAGTTATGGTCAGATTTGCCAAATGGAGGGCGAGGGAGAGCTTTGTATGCGTCTCTGTGTGTGGAGTAAAGGTGGTCTAGAGTTTTTTTCCCTCTGGTTGCACATTTAACATGCTGGTAGAAATTAGGTAGAACGGATTTAAGTTTCCCTGCATTAAAGTCCCCGGCCACTAGGAGCGCTGCATCTGGATGAGCGTTTTCCTGTTGATTAATGGCCTTGTACAACTCATCCAGTGCAATCTTAATGCCAGCATTGGTTTGTGGTGGTAAATAGACAGCTATGAAAAATATAGATGAAAACTCTCTTGGTAAATAGTGTGGTCTACAGCTAGCTATGGTTGGTAAAGCGGGACAACAAAAAATTACTGAATTGCAAAATTTAAATATAATATTAGCAACTTTTTTATGTATGTTGATGCACCAGTACATAGTATTTACATTTACATCGCAATTTGGCACAGTGCATTATTTATGACAGATTTACAACCTCAACATCAAAACAGAAAAAAAGCTGTCACTGATCTTACGGTGTGCTTCGCGGGGTGAGGGGGGGGGGGGGGTCAATGTAAATAGTCCGGGTAGCCATTTGATTAGATGTTCAGGAGTCTTATGGCTTGGGGGTAGAAGCTGTTAAGAAGCCTTTTGGACCTAGACTTGGCGCTCCGGTACTGCTTGCCGTTCGGTAGCAGAGAGAACAGTCTATGACTAGGGTGGCTGGAGTCTTTGACAATTTTTAGGGCCTTCCTCTGACACCGCCTGGTATAGAGGTCCTGGATGGCAGGAAGCTTGGCCCCGGTGATGTACTGGGCCGTACGCATTACCCTCTGTAGTGCCTTGCGGTCGGAGGCCGGGCAGTTGCCATACCAGGCAGTGATGCAACCAGTCAGGATGCTCTCGATGGTGCAGCTGTAGAACCTTTTGAGGATCTGAGGACCCATGCCAAATCTTTTCAGTCTCCTTGGGGGGAGTAGGTTTTGTCGTGCCCTCTTCACGACTGTCTTGGTGCGTTTGGACCATGATAGTTTGTTGGTGATGTAGCCACCAAGGAACTTGAAGCTCTCAACCTGTTCCACTACAGCCCTGTCGATGAAGAATGGGGGCGTGCTCAGTCCTCTTCTTTTTCCTGTAGTCCACAATCATCTCCTTTGTCAATGAAGTGACGTGATTTTTTATCATGTGGTTTCTCTGCAAGGGCTTAGTAACAATATTTTTGATTTTCTCTTGTCAACCTCAGGATTAAGCTGTCCCAGTTTATATGATGTCCCACTGGGTGGCCTCGGGAATCAAACCCGCTACCCTGACGGTGCAAGCGCCATGCTCTACCAACTGAGCCATATTGGACTACCAATTTTTCACCCAGGGGTGTCTTTCCTTCGTCGGGCCGTTTGGGGGAATTTCTGCCAACGTTAGAGTAAACCCACTTCTCCAGCCACCACTACACCCCTGGCTATGCTCCATACATCATTGACACAGTTTTCACCACTGCTGCATCACCCTATAGCAATATGGGCGCATGGTATGCTCCCTCCTCCTCCTCCATCTCATCTAGTCGACTCCTCGACGCATTGCTACATGTAGCCTAGAACACATCCACTGCGGTCAATGGCTATATTGTTCAGTATATTAACTGCGCTATTTCTACGGGGGAAACACGCTATAATGCACAACAAGAAAATAATAATAAATAATATGCCATTTAGCAGACGCTTTTATCCAAAGCGACTTACAGTCATGTGTGCATACATTTTTGTGTATGGGTGGTCCCGGGGATCGAACCCACTACCCTGGCGTTACAAGCGCCGTGCTCTAACCAGCTGAGCTACAGAGGACCATACAAGAACACTGGATGATGGCTAATAAATGAATCTATATAGACTTACCCCGGAGCACACTGGTTTTATCCATGTACATCGCGCAGCAAAACACAAATCCAGTCATTAAAAAACCGAACGGGAGACAGAATCTCCCAATCGCGACGAAATATGAACCAAGGCGATGGGACCGTGCCACACAGTTAAGGCTGTATTCCTATTCCTAAAGCAATCCCGGAAAGCAATCTCCGGATGTTATGTCTGCCACCGAGGAACAGACAGCGAGACTACACAAAAAAAATATATAGGTTAAAATATGTAGGTTAAATGGTGGAGAACGGGGTAAGGCAGTAGGCATGGCCCTCCCTGGTCGTCAGAGAGCCGGGCGGATTGACAGCTTCGGTTCAGCTGCAGCATCCTCTGCTCACTGGGTCAAGCGAAGGGATGATATTAGCAGCGAATGATTTTTCCTCTCGTCGCCAATATGGCAGCACAACAACGATATCCTTTAATCTTACAAATGTGGCGCATGATACACCATTAATAATCCATCAATCAATGATGACAATTTGATTTAAAAAAATAGTAAGCATCAACGGATTAAACACATTGTGTTGCTGTGTGGCCCGACACCCCTCTCTCTCTCCTCTCCGCTGCTGTCCTAGTACATGCATTATGACCCCAGCCAGCCGAGCCCCCCCCCCCCCCCCCCCCCCCCCCCCCCCCTTCCATTCCTCTAGTCTCTCCATCCATCTACCTCCTCACTCCTACATCCTTCCTCTCTCTATTTCAGTTTCCTTGACAACAAAATAGAGGTACAGCATATTTGTTTGGTTCTATATCAGAATACAACACTTGTAGACAGACATACTGCTGCCTCATCACCACTATTGGCTAACGAAATATGGATCACATCAGTTAGCTGGATTTCACCCATGCTACAATGGAAAATGATAATAGCCATATTGCCTCCTTAACTTTCTGTTACTTCATTCTCCTTGTTGTTGGCACAACCCTGCTCGTATTCATCCATTCAGATCCAGATGGGTTGTTTGGTTCAGACAGGATTAAGGACTGG
>NC_140009.1:2987889-3019956 GCF_964263955.1 Coregonus lavaretus | reverse complement strand
ACCCCCCACACCATCACCCCCCACCATACACACACCATCACCCCCCACATTACACACCATCACCCCCCACCATCACACACCATCACCCCCCACCATACACACCATCACCACCCACCATACACACCATCACCCCCACCACCCCCACCATCACCCCCCACCATACACACACCATCACCCCCCACCACACACACCATCACCCCCCACCATCACACACCATCACCCCTCACCTTACACACCATCACCCCCCACCATCACACACCATCACCCCTCACCTTACACACCATCACCCCCACCACACACACCATCACCCCCCACCTTACACACCATCACCCCCCACCATACACACCATCACAACCCAGCACACACACCATCACCCCCCACCACACACACCATCACCCCCACCTTACACACCATCACCACCCAGCACACACACCATCACCCCCCACCATACACACCATCACCCCCCACCATACACACACCATCACCCCCCACCATACACACCATCACCCCCCACCATACACACACCATCACCCCCCACCTTACACACCATCACCCCCCACCATACACACCATCACCCCCCACCATACACACACCATCACCCCCCACCTTACACACCATCACCCCCCACCATACACACACCATCACCCCCCAGCACACACACCATCACCCCCCACCATACACACACCATCACCCCCCACCATACACACACCATCACCCCCCACCATACACACACCATCACCCCCCACCATACACACCATCACCCCCCACCATACACACACCATCACCCCCCACCTTACACACCATCACCCCCCACCATACACACACCATCACCCCCCACCATCACACACCATCACCCCCCACCTTACACACCATCACCCCCACCACACACACCATCACCCCCCACCTTACACACACCATCACCCCCCACCATCACACACCATCACCCCCCACCATCACACACCATCACCCCCCACCATACACACACTATCACCCCCACCATACACACACCATCACCCCCCACCATACACACACCATCACCCCCCACCATACACACACCATCACCCCCCACCTTACACACCATCACCCCCCACCATACACACCATCACCCCCCACCATACACACCATCACCCCCCACCATACACACACCATCACCCCCCACCATACACACCATCACCCCCCACCATACACACACCATCACCCCCCACCATACACACCATCACCACCCACCATACACACCATCACCCCCACCATACACACCATCACCCCCCACCATACACACCATCACCCCCCACCTTACACACCATCACCCCCCACCATACACACACCATCACCCCCCACCTTACACACCATCACCCCCACCATACACACCATCACCCCCACCATACACACCATTGCATATTTGTAAACAACAGCTGGTGCACAAAATCAAATACTAAGGAAGTCTCAAGGTTTTGCTCGCCTGAGGTAAAGTATCTTATGATAAGCTGTAGACCACACTATTTACCAAGAGAGTTTTCATCTATATTTTTCGTAGCTGTGTAGTTACCACCACAAACCGATGCTGGCGCTAAGACCGCACTCAATGAGCTGTATAAGGCCATAAGTCAAAAGGAAAACGCTCATCCAGAGGCAGTGCTCCTAGTGGCCGGGGACTTTAATGCAGGGAAACTTAAATCGGTTCTACCTCATTTCTACCAGCATGTTAAATGTGCAACCAGAGGAAGAAAAACACTCTAGACCACCTTTACTCCACACACAGAGACGCATACAAAGCTCTCCCTCACCCTCCATTTGGCAAATCTGACCATAACTCTATCCTCCTGATTCCTGCTTATAAGCAAAAACTAAAGCAGGAAGCATCAGTGACTCGACCCCACAGTGACCGTACATACATACCCCAACCAGAAGCCATGGATTACAGGCAACATCCGCACTGAGCTAAAGGGTAGAGCTGCCGCTTTCAAGGAGCGGGACTCTAACCCGGACGTTTAAAATAAATCCTGCTACGCCCTCCAACGAACCATCAAACAGTCAAAGAGTCAATACAGGACTAAGATTGAATCGTACTACACCGGCTCTGACGCTCGTCGGATGTGGCAGGGCTTGAAAACTATTACAGACTACAAAGAGAAGCACAGCTGCGAGCTGCCCAGTGACACAAGCCTACCAGACGAGCTAAACCACTTCTATGCTCGCTTCGAGGCAAGCAACACTGAAGCATGCATGAGAGCACCAGCTGTTCCGGATGACTATGTGATCACGCTCTCCGTAGCCGATGTGAGTAAGACTTTTAAGCAGGTCAACATTCACAAGGCCGCAGGGCCAGACGGATTACCAGGACGTGTATTCCGAGCATGCGCTGACCAACTGGCAAGTGTCTTCACTGACATTTTCAACATGTCCTTGACTGAGTCTGTAATACCAACATGTTTCAAGCAGACCACCATAGTCCCCGTGCCCAAGGACACTAAGATAACCTGCCTAAATGACTACCGACCCGTAGCACTGACGTCTGTAGCCATGAAGTGCTTTGAAAGGCTGGTCATTGCACACATCAACACCATTATCCCAGAAACCCTAGACCCACTCCAATTTGCATACCGCCCCAACAGATCCACAGATGATGCAATCTCTATTGCACTCCACACTGCCATTTCCCACCTGGAGAAGAGGAACTCCTACGTGAGAATGCTATTAATTGACTACAGCTCAGCGTTCAACACCATAGTTCCCTCAAAGCTCATCACTAAGCTAAGGATCCTGGGACTAAACACCTCCCTCTGCAACTGGATCCTGGACTTCCTGATGGGCCGCCCCCAGGTGGTAAGGGTAGGTAACAGCACATCTGCCACGCTGATCCTCAACACGGGGGCCCCTCAGGGGTGAGTGCTCAGTCCCTCCTGTACTCCCTGTTCACCCATGACTGCATGGCCAGGCACGACTCCAACACCATCATTAAGTTTGCAGACGAAACAACAGTGGTAGGCCTGATCACCGACAACGATGAGACAGTCTATAGGGAGGAGGTCAGAGACCTGGCCGTGTGGTGCCAGGATAACAACCTCTCCCTCAACGTGACCAAGACAAAGGAGATGATTGTGGACTACAGAAAAAAAAAGGAGGACTGAGCACGCCCCCATTCTCATCGACGGGGCTGTAGTGGAACAGGTTGAGAGCTTCAAGTTCCTTGGTGTCCACATCACCAACGAACTATCATTGTCCAAACACACCAAGACAGTCGTGAAGAGGGCACGACAAAGCCATACTACTACTGTTCATTATTCATGCATAGTCACTTTAACTCTACCCACATGTACATATTACCTCAACTACCTCAACTAGCCGGTGCCCCCGCACATTGACTCTGCACCGGTACCCCCCTGTATATATAGCCTCCCTACTGTTATTTTATTTTACTTCTGCTCTTTTTTTCTCAACACTTTTTTGTTGTTGTTGTTTTATTTTACTTTTTTATAAAAAAATTAATGCATTGTTGGTTAAGGGCTGTAAGTAAGCATATCACGGTAATGTCTACACCTGTTGTATTCGGCGCATGTGGCAAATAAAATTTGATTTGATTTGATCAACCACCACCATACACACACCATCACCCCCCACCACACACACACCATCACCCCCCACACCTACACCATCACCCCCCACCACACACACACCATCACCCCCCACACCTACACCATCACCCCCTACCACACACACCATCACCCCCCACACCATCACCATCACCATCACATCCGCGATGGAAGGAGCTACAGCGGTGTTTGTCAGACCATGAGACGTCCCGAAAATTGGTCTACACACGAAAACGTCTGAACGCCTACAAACATTTTGGCCCACTCTATTGAAAATGGGAGACTCTCACGAACACGATTTGTTTATCTTTTGTACTTTTTTCACCTTTATTTTATCAGGGAAGACATAAGACCTAGGTCTCTTTTTCAAATGTGCCCTGCACAATACAACAGAAATACACACATTATACACAAAAAAAAAATATATATATATACAGTGGGGAGAACAAGTATTTGATACACTGCCGATTTTGCAGGTTTTCCTACCTACAAAGCATGTCGAGGTCTGAAATGTTTATCATAGGTACACTTCAACTGTGAGAGACGGAATCTAAAACAAAAATCCAGAAAATCACATTGTATGATTTTTAAGTAATTAATTTGCATTTTATTGCATGACATAAGTATTTGATACATCAGAAAAGCATAACTTAATATTTGGTACAGAAACCTTTGTTTGCAATTTTCAGAGATCATACGTTTCCTGTAGGTCTTGACCAGGTTTGCACACACTGCAGCAGGGATTTTGGCCCACTCCTCCCCAGATCCTTCAGGTTTCGGGGCTGTCGCTGGGCAATACGGACTTTCAGCTCCCTCCAAAGATTTTCTATTGGGTTCAGGTCTGGAGACTGGCTAGGCCCCTCCAGGACATTGAGATGCTTCTTACGGAGCCACTCCTTAGTTGCCCTGGCTGTGTGTTTCGGGTCGTTGTCATGCTGGAAGACCCAGCCACGACCCATCTTCAATGCTCTTACTGAGGGAAGGAGGTTGTTGGCCAAGATCTCGCGATACATGGCCCCATCCATCCTCCCCTCAATACGGTGCAGTCGTCCTGTCCCCTTTGCAGAAAAGCATCCCCAAAGAATGATGTTTCCACCTCCATGCTTCACGGTTGGGATGGTGTTCTTGGGGTTGTACTCATCCTTCTTCTTCCTCCAAACACGGCGAGTGGAGTTTAGACCAAAAAGCTCTATTTTTGTCTCATCAGACCACATGACCTTCTCCCATTCCTCCTCTGGATCATCCAGATGGTCATTGGCAAACTTCAGACGGGCCTGGACATGCGCTGGCTTGAGCAGGGGGACCTTGCGTGCGCTGCAGGATTTTAATCCATGACAGCGTAGTGTGTTACTAATGGTTTTCTTTGAGACTGTGGTCCCAGCTCTCTTCAGGTCATTGACCAGGTCCTGCCGTGTAGTTCTGGGCTGATCCCTCACCTTCCTCATGATCATTGATGCCCCACGAGGTGAGATCTTGCATGGAGCCCCAGACCGAGGGTGATTGACCATCATCTTGAACTTCTTCCATTTTCTAATAATTGCGGCAACAGTTGTTGCCTTCTCAACAAGCTGCTTGCCTATTGTCCTGTAGCCCATCCCAGCCTTGTGCAGGTCTACAATTTTATCCCTGATGTCCTTACACAGCTCTCTGGTCTTGGCCATTGTGGAGATGTTGGAGTCTGTTTGATTGAGTGTGTGGACAGGTGTCTTTTATACAGGTAACGAGTTCAAACAGGTGCAGTTAATACAGGTAATGAGTGGAGAACAGGAGGGCTTCTTAAAGAAAAACTAACAGGTCTGTGAGAGCCGGAATTCTTACTGGTTGGTAGGTGATCAAATACTTATGTCATGCAATAAAATGCAAATTAATTACTTAAAAATCATACAATGTGATTTTCTGGATTTTTGTTTTAGATTCCATCTCTCACAGTTGAAGTGTACCTATGATAACAATTACAGACCTCTACATGCTTTGTAAGTAGGAAAACCTGCAAAATCGGCAGTGTATCAAATACTTGTTCTCCCCACTGTATATATATATATTTGTAACTCCCGAGTGGCGCAGTGGTCTAAGGCACTGCATCACAGTGCTAGCTGTGCCACTAGAGATCCTGGTTTGAATCCAGGCTCTGTCGTAGCCGGCCGTGACCGGGAGACTCATGGGGCGGCGCACAATTGGTCCAGGGTAGGGGAGGGAATGGCCGGCAGGGATGTAGCTCAATTGGTAGAGCATGGTGTTTGCAACGCCAGGGTTGTGGGTTCGATTCCCACAGGGTGGGCAGTATGAAACAAATAATAATAATGTATACACTCACTAACTGTAAGTCGCTCTGGATAAGAGTGTCTGCTAAATGATGTAAATGTAAATATATATACAGTGAGGGAAAAACGTTTTTGATCCCCTGCTGATTTTGTACGTTTGCCCACTGACAAAGAAATTATCAGTCTACAATTTTAATGGTAGGATTATTTGAACAGTGAGAGACAGAATAACAAAACAAAAATCCAGAAAAACGCATGTCAAAAATGTTATAAATTGATTTGCATTTTAATGAGGGAAATAAGTATTTGACCCCTCTGGGTCTGCATATTCTCTAAGCTTTTAAGTGATTCATGTCTTCTTTTATGTATTCATAAAATACTGCTTCGAAATGCCAAATTGTTTTGCGGTAACTGAATCACCTGGTTATGTCACACCCTGGTTCTGGGACTCATTATGTTGAGCCAGGGTGTGTGCAGTCTATGTGGTTTTGTTCTATGTTGGGTGTCAAAGTGTTGTATTTCTAGGTTTGGTCAATGACTCCCAATCGGAGGTAACGAGTGTCAGCTGTCGGCTCGTTATCTCTGATTGGGAGCCATATTTATTTCTGTATGTTTTCCTGTGGGGGTTGTGGGTTATTGTTCCGTTTCTGTCAGTTTAGCAGAGGACTTCACGAATCGTCGTTTGTTTTGTATTTACGTGCTTTACTTTATTAAAGTTATCATGTTCACTCAACGCGCTGCGCTTTGGTCTCCTCCTTTCGACGATCGTGACAGAATAACCCACCAAAGAAAGACCAAGCAGCGTGTCCAGGAGCAGGGAGACTGGACATGGGAGGAGGCGCCGGGTCAGGAGAGAACGTTGGTGGATGTCCTCCTCGGCTGGGGACATATTACCCAGGAGGAGGCCGTCCGGTACCGGAGGGCGATGAAGGGGGAGAACCTGGCAGGAGAGGAGCAACGGCATCGGCAGGGCCATCGTCGGAAGGACGGGAGGCAACCCCAAAAAGTTTTTTGGGGGGGGCACATGGCTTGGGCGGCTGGGCAGCAGGAGGCTGCCACAGGGAGAAAAGGAGAGAAGGCTAACGAAGTACGGGAGCCATTGGCGAGTAGAGGGAGGGAAGTGTTTGTGGCACGGCGTGAAGGACTGATGTGTGTTGCCAGTCCGGTCCGGCCCGTTCCTGATCCTCGGTTGAGGCCAGTGGTGTGTGTTCCCGGTACGGACCGGCCTGTTCCTACTCCAAGCACCAGGTCCACGGTGTGCTACGCCAGCCCGACCCGGCCTGTTCCGGCCACTCGCACCAGGGATACGGTGCGCGTCGCCAGCCCAGCCCGGCCTGTTCCTACTCCACGCACCAGGGATACGGTGCGCTTCGCCAGCCCGGCCCGGCCTGTTCCTGCTCTCCGCACTAGGCCTTATGTGCGTCCCCAGGGTCCAGCATGCCCTGTTGCTGCTCTCCGCACTAGGCCTTATGTGCGTCCCCAGGGCCAAGCATGCCCTGTTGCTGCTTCCCGCACTAGCCCGGAGATGCGTGTCCTCAGCCCGGTACCTCCAGTTCCGGCACCACGCATCAGGCCTACGGTGCGTCCCCAGGGCCAAGCATGCCCTGTTGCTTCTCCCCGCACTAGCCCTGAGATGCGTGTCCTCAGCCCGGTACCTCCAGTTCCGGCACCACGCACCAGGCCTACGGTGCGCCTCAGACGGCCAGAGTCTGCCGTCTGCCCAACGGGGCCTGAACTGTCCGTCTGCCCAACGCCGTCTGAACTGCCCGTCTGCCCAACGGCGCCTGAACTGCCCGTCTGCCCAACGCCGTCTGAACTGCCCGTCTGCCCAACGCCGTCTGAACTGCCCGTCTGCCCAACGGCGCCTGAACTGCCCGTCTGCCCAACGCCGTCTGAACTGCCCGTCTGCCCAACGCCGTCTGAACTGCCCGTCTGCCCAACGGCGCCTGAACTGCCCGTCTGCCCAACGCCGTCTGAACTGCCCGTCTGCCCAACGCCGTCTGAACTGTCCGTCTGCCCAACGCCGTCTGAACTGCCCGTCTGCCCAACGGCGCCTGAACTGCCCGTCTGCCCAACGCCGTCTGAACTGCCCGTCTGCCCAACGCCGTCTGAACTGCCCGTCTGCCCAACGGCGCCTGAACTGCCCGTCTGCCCAACGCCGTCTGAACTGCCCGTCTGCCCAACGCCGTCTGAACTGCCCGTCTGCCCAACGGCGCCTGAACTGCCCGTCTGCCCAACGCCGTCTGAACTGCCCGTCTGCCCAACGCCGTCTGAACTGTCCGTCTGCCCAACGCCGTCTGAACTGCCCGTCTGTACTGAGCCTGCAAAGCCGCCCGTCTGCCATGAGCCTTCAGAGCCGTCCGCCAGACCGGAGCCGCTAGAGCTCTCCGCCAGACAGGATCAGCCAGAGCCTTCCGCCAGACAGGATCAGCCAGAGCCTTCCGCCAGACAGGATCAGCCAGAGCCTTCCGCCAGACAGGATCAGCCAGAGCCTTCCGCCAGACAGGATCAGCCAGAGCCTTCCGCCAGACAGGATCAGCCAGAGCCTTCCGCCAGACAGGAGCAGCCAGAGCCTTCCGTCAGACCGGATCAGCCAGAGCCTTCCGCCAGACCGGATCAGCCAGAGCCTTCCGCCAGACAGGATCAGCCAGAGCCTTCGGCCAGACAGGATCAGCCAGATCCGTCAGCCTGCCATGAGCAGCCAGATTCGTCAGCCAGCCATGAGCAGCCAGATCCGTCGGCCAGCCATGAGCAGCCAGATCCGTCAGCCAGCCATGAGCAGCCAGATCCGTCAGCCAGCCATGAGCAGCCAGATCCGTCGGCCAGCCATGAGCAGCCAGATCCGTCGGCCAGCCATGAGCAGCCAGATCCGTCGGCCAGCCATGAGCAGCCAGATCCGTCGGCCAGCCATGAGCAGCCAGATCCTTCAGCCAGCCATGAGCCGTTCAGCCAGGATCCGCCAGAGCCGTCCAGCCAGGATCCGCCATTGAGTCAGGTGCTGCCCCTTATCCTGGTGCTGCCCCTTAGTCCGGTACTGCCCCTTAGTCCGGTGCTGCCCCTTAGTCTGGTGCTGCCCCTTAGTCCGGTGCTGCCCCTTAGTCCGGTGCTGCCCCTTAGTCCGGTGCTGCCTCTTAGTCCGGTGCTGCCCCTTAAACCGGTGGGGGTCATTTGGAGGAACCTACGTAAGCGGGTAGTGACGATGGTGGGGTGGTGGTCTAGGCCGGAGCCAGAACCGCCACCGAGGAGGTATGCCCGCCCAGCCCTCCCCTGTTTGGGGGTTTTGAGGCGCGGTCGCAGTCCGCGCCTTTAGGGGGGGGTACTGTCACACCCTGGTTCTGGGACTCATTATGTTGAGCCAGGGTGTGTGCAGTCTATGTGGTTTTGTTCTATGTTGGGTGTCAAAGTGTTGTATTTCTAGGTTTGGTCAATGACTCCCAATCGGAGGTAACGAGTGTCAGCTGTCGGCTCGTTATCTCTGATTGGGAGCCATATTTATTTCTGTATGTTTTCCTGTGGGGGTTGTGGGTTATTGTTCCGTTTCTGTCAGTTTAGCAGAGGACTTCACGAATCGTCGTTTGTTTTGTATTTACGTGCTTTACTTTATTAAAGTTATCATGTTCACTCAACGCGCTGCGCTTTGGTCTCCTCCTTTCGACGATCGTGACAGGTTACAGAACTTGGCTTGTGTCTGTTGTATGAATAACACTTTATCTCACACAAACTAACATTTCATCCTGACATTTAACCATGATTCTGTTTTCAGTGCTACACACTGGAGTTTTCTACCACCCTATTTATGTTACCAATGTGACATTTTCATCTTAAAAGACCCATTATTGTCATTTCTTAGCTTTTCTTGTTATTAAACCTTCATTTTTTCTCTTACATTAATAAAGTATTGTATACAATAACAAACAAAAAACACAACAAAAATAAAATAAAAAAAGTATTTGACCCCTCTGCAAAACAACAGTACTTGGTGGCAAAACGCTTGTTGGCAATCACAGAGGTCAGACGTTTCTTGTAGTTGGCCACCAGGTTTGCACACATCTCAGAAGGGATTTTGTCCCACTCCTCTTTGCAGATCTTCTCCAAGTCATTAAGGTTTCGAGGCTGACGTTTGGCAACTCGAACCTTCAGCTCCCTCCACAGATTTTCTATGGGATTAAGGTCTGGAGACTGGCTAGGCCACTCCAGGACCTTAATGTGCTTCTTCTTGAGCCACTCCTTTGTTGCCTTGGCCGTGTGTTTTGGGTCATTGTCATGCTGGAATACCCAACCACGACCCATTTTCAATGACCTGGCTGAGGGAAGGAGGTTCTCACCCAAAATTTGACGGTACATGGCCCTGTCCATCGTCCCTTTGATGCAGTGAAGTTGTCCTGTCCCCTTAGCAGAAAAACACCCCCAAAGCATTATGTTTCCACCTCCATGTTTGACGGTGGGGATGGTGTTCTTGGGGTCATAGGCAGTATTCCTCCTCCTCCAAACACGGCGAGTTGAGTTGATGCCAAAGAGCTCCATTTTGGTCTCATCTGACCACAACACTTTCACCCAGTTCTCCTCTGAATCATTCAGATGTTCATTGGCAAACTTCAGACGGGCATGTATATGTGCTTTCTTGAGCAGGGGGACCTTGCGGGCGCTGCAGAATTTCAGTCCTTCACGGCGTAGTGTGTTACCAATTGTTTTCTTGGTGACTATGGTCCCAGCTGCCTTGAGATCATTGACAAGATCATCCCGTGTAGTTCTGGGCTGATTTCTCACCATTCTCATGATCATTGCAACTCCACGAGGTGAGATCTTGCATGGAGCCCCAGGCCGAGGGAGACTGACAGTTCTTTTCTGTTTCTTCCATTTGCGAATAATCGCACCTACTGTTATCACCTTCTCACCAAGCTGCTTGGCGATGGTCTTGTAGCCCATTCCAGCCTTGTGTAGGTCTACAATCTTGTCCCTGACATCCTTGGAGAGCTCTTTGGTCTTGGCCATGGTGGAGAGTTTGGAATCTGATTGATTGATTGCTTCTGTGGACAGCTGTCTTTTATACAGGTAACAAACTGAGATTAGGAGCACTCCCTTTAAGAGTGTGCTCCTAATCTCAGCTCGTTAAAGACAGGTAACGAGCTGTGAAACAGCTTTCTGATTGAGAGGGGGTCAAATACTTATTTCCCTCATTAAAATGCAAATCAATTTATAACATTTTTGACATGCATTTTTCTGGATTTTTTTGTTGTTATTCTGTCTCTCACTGTTCAAATAAACCTACCATTAAAATTATAGACTGATAATTTATTTGTCAGTGGGCAAATGTACAAAATCAGCAGGGGATCAAATACTTTTTTCCCCTCACTGTAGCTATAAAATGTGACTGTAGTTTTGACACAGCCAGATCAACATTCGGGGCTATAGCATACATAGTAGTATCATCCACATTTAGATGTTTTATTTTATTTTTATTTTTACAGCTTGACCAATGGTGTTTATATAAACAGTGCAGAGAACAGGTCCCGAAATCGAACCTGTGGTACACCTTTATGCACTTCAACAAATTCAGCCTTAACCCCATCAATCACGATGGCCTGAGTTCTGTCACCACAATCCCACTACAATCCGAATGAGCGGTTACATAATAATCAGATTTAGCCTTTCTGATTTGTCTTGCACAATGATTCCTCAGTTGCTTTAAAGCTTGCCAGTCCTGGCCTTGACCCAAGCATCATCTCTTTTATGAATGACTTCTGATAATTCCGGAGTGTACCAGGCATTCGACCTACCTTTAACGCAAGATTCATGATGAAAAACGCTAACCTGTACCTTAGTTGCTACATCCATTTTTGGACTTACAAAGGAATTACAGTATATATACCCATTGATTCTTGAAGAATATTACTGATAAATGCCTCCTGAGCTTAGTTTATCTGTCGTACCCAATCAGAACCCAAAATATGAACTTGTTTAACTCCAATGTTTGTAAACACATGGTTAAACCTATCATGTTGATATCATGGAAGGTCAGTCCTTGCATCCCATAGCTCTGTCTATACATTTGAGCGTGGTTACATTTCTCCGGGCCCAATCCCTCAGCTTCTTACCTAAACAGATGACCGTTTTGTTATTGTTTCAACTAAGGATTTAAGCTTTAAATACACATTCAAATCCCAAGCTGTGATTTGGCCTTAAATACACATTAAAATCCCAAGCTTTTTGACTTAGTCAGCGTCCCAAATGGCACCTCATTCCCTATATGATTTAGTATTTCACTATATGGGGAATAGGGTACCATTTGGGATGCATCCACACAATACGCTGACCTAATCAATGAATAACGACGTGTTGGTGTGATTTGAATCAGGAGCTGAAGTCACAACAGTCCACGTGAACCCAATCCTATCAGGTCATTCCAATGGTTTATATAAAACAGTATTGGGCCATGCTCTTGGATATATACAGTTTAACAAGACTAGCCCATGCTACTGGATACTGATTCAGTGTTACAGACAGCCAGCCAGACATCCAGACAGCCAGAGAGCCAGCCAGACAGCCAGCCAGACAGCCAGACAGACAGCCAGACAGACAGACAGCCAGAGAGCCAGATAGCCAGAGAGCAGACAGCCAGCCAGAGAGCCAGCCAGAGAGCCAGCCAGACAGCCAGCCAGACATCCAGAGAGCCAGACAGCCTGCCAGACAGCCAGAGAGCCAGCCAGAGAGCCAGCCAGACAGCCTGCCAGACAGCCTGCCAGACAGCCAGACAGCCTGCCAGACAGCCAGAGAGCCAGCCAGAGAGCCAGCCAGACAGCCTGCCAGACAGCCTGCCAGACAGCCTGCCAGACAGCCTGCCAGAGACAGCCTGCCAGACAGCCAGACAGACAGCCTGCCAGACAGCCTGCCAGACAGCCAGAGAGCCAGACAGAGAGCCAGCCAGACAGCCTGCCAGACAGCCAGCCAGACATCCAGAGAGCCAGACAGCCTGCCAGACAGCCAGAGAGCCAGCCAGACAGCCAGACAGCCAGAGAGCCAGCCAGACAGCCAGCCAGACAGCCAGCCAGACATATATATCTTTGCTCTCTACATGAACTGAAGGTGAACCTATGAATACATGCCCTCCCCCTCAAACATACTGACGCACACGTGTATTAAAAATGTGTGCCCATGTGTGTGTGTGTGTGCGCTCGTGTGTGTGTGTACTTGTGTGTGTGTGTGTACTGGTGTGTACTGGTGTGTGTGTGTGTGTGCGCGCATGCTCGTGTGTGTGTTTATTTCGCCTTGTCTTGTTTGAAGCTCAGCTGTCTGGCCAGTCACCATGACGATGAGCTGTCTCACCCTCTCCCCCCCCCCTCTCTCTCTCTCCCCCCCTCTCTCTCCCCCCTCTCTCTCCACCCCTCTCTCTCTCTCTCCCCCCCTCTCTCTCTCTCTCCCCCTCTCTCCCCCCCTACCTCTCTCCCCCCCCCTCTCTCTCCCCCCCGTATCAACTTTACATTCAAAACAGTACATATTGATTGTATTGCCCCCGAAGGACAGTTGGCATGCAGCATACAAACAAGCTGTTGAAACAAACACATGACCAAAGGCTTTTTCCCAACTTGCAGCCAAACATCATCTAGTTGTTGGTATTGTTGTCGTTGTTTACATAATGATAGGCATCAGAAGCCATGTACAATACCGTTTTCACAATACAGGGCCTTATCTCAGCATCCTCTGTAGGATAGCATGCAGGAGTTAGTGGTTATGACACACCCACTGCTATCTAACACACTAATCAAATGCAACAGAACAAACCCCCAGAGACAGAGACAGAGGATAACAGAGACAGAGACAGAGACAGAGAGACAGAGAGACAGAGACAGAGACAGAGACAGAGACAGAGACAGAGAGACAGAGAGACAGAGAGACAGAGACAGAGGAGAACAGAGACATAGGAGAACAGAGACAGAGACAGAACAGAGACAGAGACAGAGACAGAGATTGAAACAGAGACAGAGACAGAGATTGAAACAGAGACAGAGACAGAGGAGAACAGAGACAGAGACAGAACAGAGACAGAGACAGAGATTGAAACAGAGACAGAGGAGAACAGAGACAGAGACAGAACAGAGACAGAGACAGAGACAGAGATTGAAACAGAGACAGAGGAGAACAGAGACAGAGACAGAACAGAGACAGAGACAGAGATTGAAACAGAGACAGAGACAGAGATTGAAACAGAGACAGAGACAGAGATTGAAACAGAGACAGAGACAGAGGAGAACAGAGACAGAGACAGATGAGAACAGAGACAGAGACAGAGACAGATGAGAACAGAGACAGAGACAGAGAGAGAGGATAACAGAGACAGAGACAGAGAGAGAGGATAACAGAGACAGAGACAGAGAAGAACAGAGACAGAGACAGAGACAGAGACAGAGACAGAGACAGAGATTGAAACAGAGACAGAGACAGACACAGAGACAGCGGAGAACAGAGACAGAGACAGAGACAGCGGAGAACAGAGACAGAGACAGAGACAGAGACAGAGACAGAGACCAACAATACTGTCAACTAACCAGGGGGCCTACAGCAATACTGGCTCTACCAGTTAGAAGGCCTGCCTGCAGAAATATCCAGTTTGATGTATACGGTGGCATTCAGATCAGCACACCATGGGACAATAATAGCTGGGACACAATGAATGTAACTCTGAATATTTTCCCTTACCCCATTCACATCTAACAAGCCCCATTCACATCTAACCCAAGCCCCATTCACATCTAACCCAATCCCCATTCACATCTAACCCAAGCCCCATTCACATCTAACCCTTACCCCATTCACATCTAACTCAAGCCCCATTCACATCTAACCCAAGCCCCATTCACATCTAACCCAAGCCCCATTCACATCTAACCCAAGCCCCATTCACATCTAACCCAAGCCCCCTTCACATCTAACCCAAGCCCCCTTCACATCTAACCCTTACCCCATTCACATCTAACCCAAGCCCCAAGCCCCATTCACATCCAACCCTTACCCCATTCACATCTAACTCTTACCCCATTCACATCTAACCCAAGCCCCATTCACATCTAACCCAAGCCCCAAGCCCCTTATATATACTAAATACTTTGTCTACAAAGTGTTAAGATCGAGAGATCTCAAGAGGTTCCCTATGCTGTGAATGGGGCTTGGGTTAGATGTGAATGGGGTAAGAGTTAGATGTGAATGGGGTAAGGGTTAGATGTGAATGGGGTAAGGGTTAGATGTGAATGGGGCTTGGGTTAGATGTGAATGGGGCTTGGGTTTATGTGTGAATGGGGTAAGAGTTAGATGTGAATGGGGTAAGGGTTAGATGTGAATGGGGTAAGGGTTAGATGTGAATGGGGTAAGAGTTAGATGTGAATGGGGCTTGGGTTAGATGTGAATGGGGCTTGGGTTAGATGTGAATGGGGGTTAGATGTGAATGGGGCTTGGGTTAGATGTGAATGGGGTAAGAGTTAGATGTGAATGGGGCTTGGGTTAGATGTGAATGGGGCTTGGGTTAGATGTGAATGGGGTAAGAGTTAGATGTGAATGGGGCTTGGGTTAGATGTGAATGGGGTAAGAGTTAGATGTGAATGGGGCTTGGGTTAGATGTGAATGGGGCTTGGTAGATGTGAATGGGGCTTGAGTTAGATGTGAATGGGGTAAGGGTTAGATGTGAATGGGGCTTGTTAGATGTGAATGGGGTAAGGGAAAAGATTCAGAGTTCCATTCATTGTGTCCCAGCTATTATTGTTTACATTTACATTTTATTCATTTAGCAGACGCTCTTATCCAGAGCGACTTACAGTTAGTGAGTGCATCCATTTTTCATACTGGCCCCCCCTCGGGAAACGAACCCACAACCCCTGGCGTTGCAAGCGCCATGCTCTACCAACTGAGCTACACGGGACCCATTTCCTCCTGATGGCACAAATCCTATTTCGACATTGTGGTCACGTTTTTTCCATAACGTGGACATAACTTGTAGCACATAAAAAGCTAAGAGGGTTATAATCGCAGTCCCAAAATAGTTAACCATCTTAGTGGTCTGGCTGTGTGTCACGATCGTCGGTGAGAGATGAGGACCAAGGCGCAGCGTTGAAGGCGAACATATTTATTTATAGAATGATCACACGATCAAAACAACAAAACGATGACGTGACAGTCAATGGTAATACACAAACCAAATACGAACAAGAAACCACACCAAATGAATGCCTAACGGCTACCTAAGTATGACTCCCAATCAGAGACAACGAGCTACAGCCGTCTCTGATTGGGAGCCACCCTGGCCAACATAGATATACAAAACCAGAAAGTGAAACCTAGAACACACATAGACTATACACACCCTGGCTCAACATATTAGAGTCCCCAGAGCCAGGGCGTGACACTGTGGTCCCACTGCTGGACAGACGCCCCCGGGATTATTGTCCCACGGCGTGTGCTGATCTGAATGCCACTGTTTTGTTGCAGAGAGAATGGATTGAAATGTACAGATGTTGGACCTTAACTTGATCACTCGTTTGTCGCTGAGAAATGTTTCTGCTGCATCAGAAAATGCAGATAATAACACAAGATAGATATTGGTCTCCACTAGGCTACGAGATACAAGTGTCAAGTGTGTCCTAAGGTTACGAAATAACAGTCGAATTAGAGTTCAGTTGTGGCCCTGGGTTGGTCGACATGTGTTGCCTTGAAATCGACACAGAAGGAAATCAGCAAAGGCAGTCTGGTTGAAGACGAGAGGGAAGGATTATTTAAGTGTTTCAGTCTGCAGTGAATCATCAGCTATAAACAGGTAAGAGTCTACAGTTAAAAGGCCAAGATAGCTACGTGTACTTACATTATTGTTTCAACTGTATCAAAGTAATTTTCATTGCTAGCTATTGTTAGCTAGATAGCTAGCTAGACAGTTGCATACAGGTAATGCTTGCCAACTAGTTGAGCTGGCCAGCTGCATTCTCGATTCTGCTGGTAGCTAGCCAACTAGCTACATGGGTTATGTTGATTGCTGATATGCTAAGCCATCCATGACGATAATCTTTGTGATGTTTGTCATGTTTAACTACCACAAAATAGCCACTGTGGTGCGAATGCTAATCAATTAGCAAGCTAATCAAACCCCCACGTTAAGTGATTTAATTTAACCTTTATTTAACCCAGAGTCTATTTTTCAAGGGAGACCTGACCGACAAGGCAGCAACAATCAATACATTACAGAATTAAAACATACAACAATAAAATACAACTGAACAACATGATCCAGCCTAAAAAAAAAAGAAGCATTTACACTCCTCTGTAACAGAATCTCCCACCAACAGTTTAAATTAATTCAGCGGCACTAACATATCTAGATGAAGATCGTGGACTATTCCGTGCCTCTGGTGCACAAGACGAGACGGCAGTCTTGCCTAATACTGTAAATGTCCTGGGGACTTTAAGTAGCAACCACCAGACTACAGTAGCAACCACCTAGCAGACCACTACAGTAGCAACCACCTAGCAGACCACTACAGTAGCAACCACCTAGCAGACCACTACAGTAGCAACCACCTAGCAGACCACTACAGTAGCAACCACCTAGCAGACCACTACAGTAGCAACCACCTAGCAGACCACTACAGTAGCAACCACCTAGCAGACCACTACAGTAGCAACCACCTAGCAGACCACTACAGTAGCAACCACCTAGCAGACCACTACAGTAGCAACCACCTAGCAGACCACTACAGTAGCAACCACCTAGCAGACCACTACAGTAGCAACCACCTAGCAGACCACTACAGTAGCAACCACCTAGCAGACCACTACAGTAGCAACCACCTAGCAGACCACTACAGTAGCAACCACCTAGCAGACCACTACAGTAGCAACCACCTAGCAGACCGGGTCTGGTACCTGGTGGTAAAGGAGACCAGACTACAGTAGCAACCACCTAGCAGACCGGGTCTGGTAACCGCTGGTGGTGAAGGAGACCAGACTACAGTAGCAACCACCTAGCAGACCGGGTCTGGTACCTGGTGGAGAAGGAGACCAGACTACAGTAGCAACCACCTAGCAGACCGGGTCTGGTACCTGGTGGTGGTGAAGGAGACCAGACTACAGTAGCAACCACCTAGCAGACCGGGTCTGGTACCTGGTGGAGAAGGAGACCAGACTACAGTATCAACCACCTAGCAGACCGGGTCTGGTACCTGGTGGAGAAGGAGACCAGACTACAGTAGCAACCACCTAGCAGACCGGGTCTGGTACCTGGTGGTGAAGGAGACCAGACTACAGTAGCAACCACCTAGCAGACCGGGTCTGGTAACCGCTGGTGGTGAAGGAGACCAGACTACAGTATCAACCACCTAGCAGACCGGGTCTGGTACCTGCTGGTGGTGAAGGACACCAGACTACAGTAGCAACCACCTAGCAAACCGGGTCTGGTACCTGGTGGTGAAGGACACCAGACTACAGTAGCAACCACCTAGCAGACCGGGTTTGGTACCTGGTGGAGAAGGAGACCAGACTACAGTAGCAACCACCTAGCAGACCGGGTCTGGTACCTGGTGGAGAAGGAGACCAGACTACAGTAGCAACCACCTAGCAGACCGGGTCTGGTACCTGGTGGTGAAGGAGACCAGACTACAGTAGCAACCACCTAGCAGACCGGGTCTGGTACCTGGTGGAGAAGGAGACCAGACTACAGTAGCAACCACCTAGCAGACCGGGTCTGGTAACCGCTGGTGGTGAAGGAGACCAGACTACAGTAGCAACCACCTAGCAGACCGGGTTTGGTACCTGGTGGAGAAGGAGACCAGACTACAGTAGCAACCACCTAGCAGACCGGGTCTGGTACCTGGTGGAGAAGGAGACCAGACTACAGTAGCAACCACCTAGCAGACCGGGTTTGGTACCTGGTGGAGAAGGAGACCAGACTACAGTATCAACCACCTAGCAGACCGGGTCTGGTACCTGGTGGAGAAGGAGACCAGACTACAGTATCAACCACCTAGCAGACCGGGTCTGGTACCTGGTGGTGGAGAAGGAGACCAGACTACAGTAGCAACCACCTAGCAGACCGGGTCTGGTACCTGGTGGTGAAGGAGACCAGACTACAGTATCAACCACCTAGCAGACCGGGTCTGGTAACCGCTGGTGGTAAAGGAGACCAGACTACAGTAGCAACCACCTAGCAGACCGGGTCTGGTACCTGGTGGAGAAGGAGACCAGACTACAGTAGCAACCACCTAGCAGACCGGGTCTGGTACCTGGTGGTGGTGGAGGAGACCAGACTACAGTAGCAACCACCTAGCAGACTGGGTCTGGTACCTGGTGGAGAAGGAGACCAGACTACAGTAGCAACCACCTAGCAGACCGGGTCTGGTACCTGGTGGAGAAGGAGACCAGACTACAGTAACAACCACCTAGCAGACCGGGTCTGGTACCTGGTGGTGGAGGAGACCAGACTACAGTAGCAACCACCTAGCAGACTGGGTCTGGTAACTGGTGGTGAAGGAAACCAGACTACAGTAGCAACCACCTAGCAGACCGGGTCTGGTACCTGGTGGAGAAGGAGACCAGACTACAGTAGCAACCACCTAGCAGACCGGGTCTGGTACCTGGTGGAGAAGGAGACCAGACTACAGTAGCAACCACCTAGCAGACCGGGTCTGGTACCTGGTGGAGAAGGAGACCAGACTACAGACGTAAAGAGGGAGTTGACCCAAAAGTGTGTTTATTTATTTCCCCTTTATTTAACCAGGTAAACCAGTTGAGAACAAGTTCTCATTTACAACTGCGACCTGGCCAAGATAAAGCAAAGCAGTGTGATAAAAACAACAACAACACAGAGTTACATATGGGGTATAACAAAACGTACAGTCAATAACACAATAGAAAATCTATATACAGTGTGTGCAACTGTAGTAAGTTATGGAGGTAAGGCAATAAATAGGCCATTGTGCAAAATAATTACAATTACAATTGTAGATGAACACATACAAATGTAGCTTTCTGCGCATATAAAGTGAGGTCCAACCCAGCATTTGGTACAAGGTGGAATGGTGGGTGAGTGACTTGGCATTTGTAATAAAGCGCAAGGATGCATGATAAACAGAGTTCAGTCTCTGTACGACAGAGGAGGATGCATGCACAGACAACAAGTCACCATAATCAATTACAGAGAGAAAAGTGGCCTGATCGAGATTCTTTCTAAGCGGGAAGCAGGCCTTATTACGAAAATAAAAACCAAATTTCAATTTAAGTTTCCTCACAAGATTATCCATATAAACTTTAAAAGGACAACTTGTCATCCAACCATGTACCTAGGTATTGGTAGGATGACACTTTTTCAATGGATAAGCCACCAGATGTGACCATGCTAACCTTCTCTGGCTGAGCGCGAGCTCTGGTAAAGGTCATGAATGTTTTTTTTTTGTACATTCAAGACCAGTTTGAGATCATAAAGGGAGGCCTGCAGTGACTGAAAAGTAGTCTGGAGCTCTTCAACAGCCTGAACCAGAGAAGGAGAACATTAATATATATATGACTGTATCATCTGTATATAGATGCAACTTTGCTGGTTGCATCCCATTTCCCAAATCATTAATTCAAATTGAGAACAACACAGGAGCTAAAATGGAACCCTGGGACACACCTCTATTAATCTCAAGAAAGCTAGACTTGTGATTGTCAGCATATACACATTGTGTTCTGTCAGAAAGATAGTTCCTAAACCAATCTACTGCCCCTTCACTGAGACCAATGTTACTGAGTCTAGCTAGCAACGATTCATGGTCAACTGAATCAAATGCCTTTGATAAATCAACAAACAGAGCAGCACAATGTTGCTTTTTATCAAGATTATTTATGGTGTCATTTGCCACTGCTATAGTTGCATTTGTGGTGCTGTGACCCGATCTAAAGCCAGACTGAACCCTGCTCAGTATGTTCTTTAAAATTCAAACGTTTTTTAACTGTGAGTTCACTAGGGATTCATATACTTTGGCCAGGACACGGAGTTTGGAGATAGGACGATAGTTATTAGTCTCCCGAGTGGCGCAGTGGTCTAAGGCACTGCATTGCAGTGCTAGCTGTGCCACCAGAGATCCTGGTTCGAATCCAGGCTCTGTCGTAGCCGGCCGTGACCGGGAGACCCATGTGGCGGCGCGCAATTGGCTCAGCGTCGTCCAGGGTAGGGGAGGGAATGGCCGGCAGGGATGTAGCTCAGTTGGTAGAGCATGGCGTTTGCAACGCCAGGGTTGTGGGTTCGATTCCCACAGGGGGTAGGGAAAAAAAATTCAATAATGTAAGTCGCTCTGGATAAGAGCGTCTGCTAAATGACTAAAATGTAAATGTAAATTAGCATCTGAGGGATCTCCACCCTTTAGCAATGGGAGGACATAAGCTGATTTCCAAATGCTGGGGATGGAATTGGTCAACAGACTAAAGTTGAAAATGTGATCCACAGGTTCAGTAATAATACCAGCTGCTATCTTTAAGAGGGATCCAGTTGATCCACAGGTTCAGTAATAATACCAGCTGTTATCTTTAAGAGGGATCCAGGTGATCCACAGGTTCAGTAATAATACCAGCTTCTATCTTTAAGAGGTAGGGATCCAGGTGATCCACAGGTTCAGTAATAATACCAGCTGTTATCTTTAAGAGGGATCCAGGTGAGCCACAGGTTCAGTAATAATACCAGCTGTTATCTTTAAGAGGGATCCAGGTGATCAACAGGTTCAGTAATAATACCAGCTGTTATCTTTAAGAGGGATCCAGGTGATCAACAGGTTCAGTAATAATACCAGCTGTTATCTTTAAGAGGGATCCAGGTGATCCACAGGTTCAGTAATAATACCAGCTGTTATCTTTAAGAGGGATCCAGGTGATCAACAGGTTCAGTAATAATACCAGCTGTTATCTTTAAGAGGGATCCAGGTGATCAACAGGTTCAGTAATAATACCAGCTGTTATCTTTAAGAGGGATCCAGGTGATCCACAGGTTCAGTAATAATACCAGCTGCTATCTTTAAGAGGTAGGGATCCAGGTGATCCACAGGTTCAGTAATAATACCATCTGTTATCTTTAAGAGGGATCCAGGTGATCCACAGGTTCAGTAATAATACCAGCTGCTATCTTTAAGAGGTAGGGATCCAGGTGATCCACAGGTTCAGTAATAATACCAGCTGTTATCTTTAAGAGGGATCCAGGTGAGCCACATGTTCAGTAATAATACCAGCTGTTATCTTTAAGAGATATCCAGGTGATCCACAGGTTCAGTAATAATACCAGCTGTTATCTTTAAGAGGGATCCAGGTGATCAACAGGTTCAGTAATAATACCAGCTGTTATCTTTAAGAGGGATCCAGGTGAGCCACAGGTTCAGTAATAATACCAGCTGTTATCTTTAAGAGGGATATAGGTGATCCACAGGTTCAGTAATAATACCAGCTGCTATCTTTAAGAGGGATCCAGGTGATCCACAGGTTCAGTAATAATACCAGCTGTTATCTTTAAGAGGTAGGGATCCAGGTGATCCACAGGTTCAGTAATAATACCAGCTGTTATCTTTAAGAGGGATCCAGTTGATCCACAGGTTCAGTAATAATACCAGCTGTTATCTTTAAGAGGGATCCAGATGATCCACAGGTTCAGTAATAATACCAGCTGTTATCTTTAAGAGGTAGGGATCCAGGTGATCCACAGGTTCAGTAATAATACCAGCTGTTATCTTTAAGAGGGATCCAGGTGATCAACAGGTTCAGTAATATTACCCGCTGTTATCTTTAAGAGGGATCCAGGTGATCCACAGGTTCAGTAATAATACCAGCTGTTATCATTAAGAGGGATCCAGGTGATCCACAGGTTCAGTAATAATACCAGCTGTTATCTTTAAGAGGGATCCAGGTGATCCACAGGTTCAGTAGTAATACCAGCTGTTATCTTTAAGAGGGATCCAGGTGATCAACAGGTTCAGTAATAATACCAGCTGTTATCTTTAAGAGGGATCCAGGTGATCCACAGGTTCAGTATTAATACCATCTGTTATCTTTAAGAGGTAGGGATCCAGGTGATCCACAGGTTCAGTAATAATACCAGCTGTTATCTTTAAGAGGGATCCAGGTGAGCCACAGGTTCAGTAATAATACCAGCTGTTATCTTTAAGCGGGATCCAGGTGATCCACAGGTTCAGTAATAATACCAGCTGTTATCTTTAAGAGGGATCCAGGTAAGCCACAGGTTCAGTAATAATACCAGCTGTTATCTTTAAGAGGGATCCAGGTGATCCACAGGTTCAGTGATAATACCAGCTGTTATCTTTAAGAGGGATCCAGGTGATCAACAGGCTCAGTAATAATACCAGCTGTTATCTTTAAGAGGGATCCAGGTGATCAACAGGTTCAGTAATAATACCAGCTGTTATCTTTAAGAGGGATCCAGGTGATCCACAGGTTCAGTAATAATACCATATGTTATCTTTAAGAGGGATGCAGTTGATCCACAGGTTCAGTAATAATACCAGCTGTTATCTTTAAGAGGGATCCAGGTGATCCACAGGTTCAGTAATAATACCAGCTGCTATCTTTAAGAGGTAGGGATCCAGGTGATCCACAGGTTCAGTAATAATACCAGCTGTTATCTTTAAGAGGGATCCAGGTGAGCCACAGGTTCAGTAATAATACCAGCTGTTATCTTTAAGCGGGATCCAGGTGATCCACAGGTTCAGTAATAATACCAGCTGTTATCTTTAAGAGGGATCCAGGTAAGCCACAGGTTCAGTAATAATACCAGCTGTTATCTTTAAGAGGGATCCAGGTGATCAACAGGTTCAGTAATAATACCAGCTGTTATCTTTAAGAGGGATCCAGGTGATCCACAGGTTCAGTAATAATACCAGCTGTTATCTTTAAGAGGTAGGGATCCAGGTGATCCACAGGTTCAGTAATAATACCATCTGTTATCTTTAAGAGGGATCCAGGTGATCCACAGGTTCAGTAATAATACCAGCTGCTATCTTTAAGAGGTAGGGATCCAGGTGATCCACAGGTTCAGTAATAATACCAGCTGTTATCTTTAAGAGGGATCCAGGTGAGCCACAGGTTCAGTAATAATACCAGCTGTTATCTTTAAGCGGGATCCAGGTGATCCACAGGTTCAGTAATAATACCAGCTGTTATCTTTAAGAGGGATCCAGGTGATCCACAGGTTCAGTAATAATACCAGCTGTTATCTTTAAGAGGGATCCAGGTGATCCATAGGTTCAGTAATAATACCAGCTGTTATCTTTAAGAGGGATCCAGGTGATCAACAGGTTCAGTAATAATACCAGCTGTTATCTTTAAGAGGGATCCAGTTGATCCACAGGTTCAGTAATAATACCAGCTGTTATCTTTAAGAGGGATCCAGGTGATCCACAGGTTCAGTAATAATACCAGCTGCTATCTTTAAGAGGTAGGGATCCAGGTTATCCACAGGTTCAGTAATAATACCAGCTGTTATCTTTAAGAGGGATCCAGGTGATCCACAGGTTCAGTAATAATACCAGCTGTTATCTTTAAGAGGAATCCAGGTCGTCTGGACCTGCAGACTTTTTAGTGTCTATTGCCTTTAGTGCTTTATAGACCTCAGCATAAGAAACAGGCTCAAAGTTAAAATGGTTCACATGAGGGCCTTTATCATAGTTTACTGTAACAGAGTTTACATTAGAGGCCTGGGCCCCACCTTTATCAAACACTGAACCAGCAGATATGAAGTGCTTGTTAAAAAAAAACCTACAATATCAGCTTTATCCTTCATTTCATTAGAATCCATCATTAAATGGTCAGGAAGCCCAGAGGATACATTAGAACCTGACATTGATTTGATTCGCTTCCGGAACTCGGTAGGGTTCTCTGTGACTGCATTTAGATAGAAATCTGATTTGGACTTCCTGATCAATCCTGTACATTTTGTTTCTTAGCGCTCTGAAGGAGGTTCCAGTCAACAGGAGCATTTCTAGCTTGAGCCCAAGAGACATATCTCTTTCTAATTCATTATGCCAAGTTATCTGAAAACCAGGGATTGTCCCTTCCACTGATTCTAAATTTCTTCACAGGGGGCATGCTTATCACAAATGGACACAAATTTCATATAAAAAATAGTCCCATGCAGTGTCAACATCGGGATTCAGACTTACTCTGGCAAAATTATGGTACAGATCATGTAAGAACACTCGCTCATCGAACTGTCTAAAATGTCTTTTAAAAATATAACGGCGTTTGGCTTTGATCATTTCTGTATTTCTAACACAAGCAATTGCACAGTGATCACTGACATGATTCCAGAATATCCCAGTCGATGTGTATTTGTGAGGGGTATTCGTTAGAAGAATGTGCAATAGCGTTGATTTGTTTGGTACTCTGGGATTCGGTCCTGTGGGCGCATTCATTAACTGCGCGAGATTCAGAGAGTCACACAGTTCTTTAAAAGAGTTCGATACAGATGTCCCAGTTCAAATCTCATAAAATAATGAATTGAGAGTCATTTGGCTTGGGCAGGACATCAGAAAGAGAGTTAAGTGCGTCTACCGAAGCCCGAGGGCGGTCTGTAGCAGCCGACTACAGTGATGTGGGAGTCCTTTTATGCGTTCACTTTAACCGCAGTCAATTCAAAATGTTTGGCTTTGGTAATTGAGAGAATTTCAGAAGTGTTAAACTTGGATTTCACATCAATTGCAACCCCTCCTCCTTTACTCATCCGATCCTTTCTAAAAAAAAAACGTGTACCCCATCAATAGAAATCGAGTTATTTGACACAGATTTGTTTAGCCAAGTTTCTGATAAAACCATTACGTCTGCATTTGTCGTATTGGCCCATGTTCTAATCATGTCTATTTTTGAAATAGACTTCTGAAATTAACATGCAAGAGGCCAAAACCTGCTCTGTTTTTAAAATCACAGGGAGTCGGTAGAGATTGCATGGTATCTACCGGCCCAGGGTTTGGTCGCACATTACCAGAGATCAACAATAAAAGCATAAAAATATATCTCAGTTGCCCCAATACGTGAGGACTTGGCGGAGCCAGCACTATTGTCAATAAAACGAGCTGAGTCTTTCGACACAGAAAAAAAGTTTGAGATTTTGGAAGTATGCCATCATGTGTAGGCCCACTTGGATTAGAGAGAGGTACAAATGCGGTTGCAGAGGGAGACCAAGTTCCTGGTGGTATTGACATGACGGTCTCGTCGGAGATGGATCATTCAGCCTATTGAATCCAGGATGGCATTGAGTAAAGAGCAGGCACAGTAACAGATACATAATGCCGGTTTTTAGAGGTAGAACGAGGAAGATTTTTCCACGGCCCACCAGGTTTTCCAATCTGGCAACCACTTCTCCGGTCCTAGCCTTCAGTGCGTAGTAGGCCTTGCGCGCAGACAGATGCTCCTGACTCCGCACAAACCAACACCAAAAAAAGGTGTAGGCTACAGTTTACGAGTGGCCCGAGGCAGAAAAAAAAGGCCTTCTCAATCAGAAATCTTTGTACTAGCAAATTTCATAAAATAGAGACTGCGATCTAAAAAAAAAAAAAAATAGTCGTTGTTATATACAGCATCCACCTTCACATCAAAAGAGTTTGCTTCTGTAGACGGGATCAGGGTCATTAAAACATAAAAACTCAGATCTCAAGGATCACTCATACAAATGGACAGACTGATTGGCTGCCATCTTTAATAATAATAATATGCCATTTAGCAGACGCTTTTATCCAAAGCAACTTACAGTCATGCTTGCATACATTTTTTTTTTTGTGTATGGGTGGTCCCGGGGATCGAACCCACTACCATGGCGTTAAAAGCGTCGTGCTCTACCAGCCGAGCTACAGAGGACCACAAGATCTTTGATCTGTGATAGGGACACACAGGCTAAGTTGGCTAGCTAGCCACAACGAAATGCTAGTCACTTTTTGGACGACATGGTCGCAGTAAGGCTTGGCGAAAACCAAACTCTATTCACACCACTTTACTTTTTCTACATGTTGTTACAGCCTAAAAATGTATTAAATGTAGCATTTTTTTAGCACTGGCATCTACACACAGTATCCATAATGTCAAAGTGGTATTAATGTTTTTAGGATGTTTACAAATTAATAAAAAAATGAAAAGCCGAAAAGTTTCAGGAAACTAGCCGTATGTCGCACGTCACTGCTTCACAAGATATGAAGCATTTGAACGTGAACATTTATTTTGTATCAAGATGCGTTTTTTGGCAGAACATCTGAACTTTCATGTGCCTTAATAACAAACTTGTGTTCCATCCATATATACAAATCAAATTGTTAGATTATGAGCCTAGTTGGTTTAGCCACGGAAAAAGACAGGAACCTTCCCGCTAGCCATGATTGTCTGAGATAATGGTTGGGCTGGACATGCCGGGAGATGAGTTTGGATTGGTCTTCCATGTAGCATGCTTCTGTCTATAACGTGAGCTGCTCAGTATGTGTTGACAGTCCTTTCTACCGCGCCGTTTATGAAAGATATAACTTTAGCCATCGAAAACTACAAAAGTTTTGCTGCTTTTCTCAACAACATTGATGCCCTGAATTTAGCAGGCGCTATCGACAGATCAGTTGGAAAAAGTGATGGGCGACTTTCTGCACACGCTACGGTGTGAACCGGAGTGACTTGACACAACGCTGTCCAAAAAGTTGTAACTACAAACAAAACGGAGTTAAATGGTTCCAGTCTGCCGTGAAGCGTTCATCCATGTATACGGGTAAGAGTCTAGCTACATTTTCAGATATACGTTTCTAGTTTTGTCAGAAAGTCATTTCTATTGCAAGTTAAAGCGTACTGTTAGTTAGCTAGCAAACGTTAGCTTGCTGGCTCGCTAGCTAACGTTACATGTATGATCTGTGTAGTAATATTATTCAAATCAGAAAATCCATTTGCATTGCTAGTTATAGCCTAATGTTAGCTAGCTAACATTTAACCTAGTTTGTTAGCTTTAGCTACCTGCAGATTCATACTACAGCTATGACAATTTTTGTATTGGTAGTAGTATGAGTTGGGATTGTGCCAGTTCATTGTTTAGCTAGCTAGCTACACGTCTAAACAAAAGACTCCACTTCGGCCGGATTATCACATGACCCATCAAGTTAGCCAGGTGTGTCTGGGGGTGATTACGGCCATCTATTGTATTTCATGAACATGTGTACACGTCTAGACAATAGTGACCCATCCACTTAGCTAGATGTGGCTGGGGGGTTGGTTATAGCATTTCCTTCACATGACCCATCAATTTAGACAAGTGTGTCAGGTAAGTGTCATCTAATAATGATAAAATATTTATACTATATTTTTATCTGGACACTTTCTGTTTTTGATATTGCTACTATGCAAGTAACCATTTCACTGTACCGTTTACACCGCAAGACCTACAGGAAACGTATGATCTCTGTAATTGCAAACAAAGGTTTCTGTACCAAATATTAAGTTATGCTTTTCTGATGTATCAAATACTTATGTCATGCAATAAAATGCAAATGAATTACTTAAAAATCATACAATGTGATTTTCTGGATTTTTGTTTTAGATTCCGTCTCTCACAGTTGAAGTGTACCTATGATAAAAATGACAGACCTCTAAATGCTTTGTAAGTAGGAAAACCTGCAAAATCGGCAGTGTATCAAATACTTGTTCTCCCCACTGTATATATACAGGACCAGTCAAAGGTTTGG
Source organism: Coregonus lavaretus (assembly GCF_964263955.1). Lineage (NCBI taxonomy): Eukaryota > Metazoa > Chordata > Actinopteri > Salmoniformes > Salmonidae > Coregonus > Coregonus lavaretus. The sequence goes on along the minus strand of NC_140009.1, from coordinate 2,991,402 downwards.
ACACACCTTCTCATTCCAGGGTCTTTCTTTATTTTTACTATTTTCTACATTGTAGAATAATAGTGAAGACATCAAAACTATTAAATAACACATATGGAATCATGAAGTAACCAAAAAAGTGGCGGTGACCCGATCCTGTAGGTTCATGCTCTACAACATTCGGAGAGTACGACCCTGCCTTACACAGGAAGCGGCACAGGTCCTAATCCAGGCACTTGTCATCTCCCGTCTGGATTACTGCAACTCACTGTTGGCTGGGCTCCCTGCCTGTGCCATTAAACCCCTACAACTCATCCAGAATGCCGCAGCCCGTCTGGTGTTCAACCTTCCCAAGTTCTCTCACGTCACCCCGCTCCTCTGCACACTCCACTGGCTTCCAGTTGAAGCTCGCATCTGTTACAAGACCATGGTGCTTGCCTACGGAGCTGTGAGGGGAACGGCACCTCCGTACCTTCAGGCTCTGATCAGTCCCTACACCCAAACGAGGGCATTGCGTTCATCCACCTCTGGCCTGCTGGCTCCCCTTCCTCTGCGGAAGCATAGTTCCCGCTCAGCCCAGTCAAAACTGTTCGCTGCTCTGGCACCCCAATGGTGGAACAAGCTCCCTCACGACGCCAGGACAGCGGAGTCACTCACCACCTTCCGGAGACATTTGAAACCCCACCTCTTTAAGGAATACCTGGGATAGTAATAATAATAAGAGTGTCTGCTAAATGACGTAAATGTAGATGTAAATGTAAGTGTTAAACAAATCCATTTGAGATTCTTCAAATAGCAACCCTTTGCCTTGATGACAGATTTGCACACTCTTGGCATTCTCTCAACCAGCTTCATGAGGTAGTCACCTGGAATGCATTTCAATTCACAGGTGTGCCTTGTTAAAAATTAATTTCTGGAATTAATTTCCTTCTTAATGCGTTTGAGCCAATCAGTTGTGTTGTGACAAGGTAGGGGTGGTATACAGAAGATAGCCCTATTTGGTAAAAGACCAAGTCCATATTATGGCAATCATGAAAATGATCGGAGAGGTTGAGAGTAGAAGAAGTTCAGGAGCAATAAAAATAAAAAAAATAAAAATTAAATATATATAATAGAATTATTGTAAAATTAACTCTGTCCATAAGGTGTAGATAGTAAGTATAGACCGGAAGTAGAGGCCTGGGCATTGTTGTTCACTAATTTACTCCAAGTAGGGAAAGGATGGTGGGGTTGAAAAGTAATAAAGGGGAGTATATATATATATATTAAATAAAAAAATAAAAAAAATAAAAGAACAGCTCAAATAAGCAAAGAGAAACAACAGTCCATCATTACTTTAAGACGCAAAACCCATCAAGCGATATTATGAAAATGGCTCTCATGAGGACCGCCACAGGAATGGAAGACCCAGAGTTACCTCTGCTGCAGAGGATAAGTTCATTAGAGTTAACTGCACCTCAGATTGCTGCCCAAATAAATGCTTCACAGAGTTCAAGTAACAGACACATCTCAACATCAACTGTTCAGATGAGACTGCATGAATCAGGCCTTTATGGTTGAATTGCTGCAAAGAAACCACTACTAAAAGACACCAATAAGAAGAAGAGACTTGCTTGGGTCAAGAAACACAAGCAATGGACATTAGACCAGTGGAAAACTGTCCATTGGTCTGATGAGTCCAAATTTGAGATTTTTTGTTCCAACCACCGTGTCTTTGTGAGACGCAGAGTAGGTGAACGGATGATCTCTGCATGTGTGGTTCCCACAGTGGAGCATGGAGGAGGAGGTGTGATGGTGTGGGTGTGCTTTGCTGTTGACACTGTCTGTGATTTATTTAGAATTCAAGGCACACTTAACCAGCATGGCTACCACAGCATTCTGCAGCGATATGCCATCCCATCTGGTTTGGGCTTAATGGGACTATCATTTGTTTTTCAACAGGACAATGACCCAACACACCTCCAGGCTATGTAAGGGCTATTTGACCAAGAAGGAGAGTGATGGAATGCTGCATCAGATGACCTTTTTCTTTTTTCTTTTTTTTTTTATGACCTGGCCTCCACAATCAACCCAATTTGGATGGTTTGGTATGAGTTGGACTGCAGAGTGCAGGTAAAGCAGTCAACAAGTGCTCAGCATATGTGGGGACCTTCTTCAAGACTGTTGGAAAAGCATTCCAGGTGAAGCTGGTTGACAGAATGCCAAGAGTGTGCAAAGCTGTCATCAAGGCAAAGGTTGGCTACTTTGAAGAATCTAAAATCTAAAATATATTTTGATTTGTTTAACACTTTTTTGGTTACTACATGATTCCATATGTGTTATTTCATAGTTTTGATGTCTTCACTATTATTCTACGATGTAGAAAATAGTAAAAAATAAAGAAAAACCCTGGAATGAGTAGGTGTGTCCAAACTTTTGACTGGTACTGTATATATTTATATTTCCTCTCTCTGTGTTTCATAAGGCTGAATGTATCTCACAGGAGAAAGCATTGGAGTGAGCGAAACAGCACCCTTCTGTCTCTCTACGTGTAGGCCATCTATCTGATACTGTCTGGTCAAAACATGTATGACATTGTTGTCGGCCGTAGCATTGAATGCAAGGGAAGCCAGCAAGCATCTGGCCTCCCTTGACAAAAAAAAGTATTACAAATTTGCCAATCAGCGTTGAGCTAAACTGAGGCGAGCTCAACTGTGAATGGTCCTGGCAAACCAAAAAAAAGTGTCAAGGCAAGCCAAGTTGGATTTGGCATCACTCCTATCAAATCCCACTGAGAGCATATGTCATTGACAGAAAAACTTGAATTATTGCATCTCGTTGTGTTGTTGTCCTCCGGTGGCTAGCTAGCCAGCTAGCTAAAATAGGCCCCTTCCTAAATTAGCCATGGATGGAGATAGGGTTTTGGACTTGTGGTTTTCCTTAATTCTCCGTACTGATGATTATAACGGCAATTCTGATCCAACCATTGATTCATATATTGTTGTGCCCCTGAGAGGATGTACGTTCAATAGCTAGATGTAGAAGGCTAATGTTAATTAGCTGATGTTGCCCATGAATGGAAGTTGGACTAGCGAGCAAGCATTTTAGCCAGGTAGCCTAGGACAACAAAAACTAAAAGTGTATACTGTATGACAGAGTGATAGACCGTTTCATCAACATGAAAGAGAGGAGGTTGGCATCATAGAGTCAACATTTGTTTCTACTTGCACGAACACACACGCACACACACACGCACACACAGAAATCAGAACCATGGACAGCCACATCATATTTACAATGCATTTCGGAAAGTATTCAGAACCCTTCACTTTTTCCACATTTTGTTACGTTGCAGCCTTATTCTAAAATGGGTTAAATATTTGTTTTCCTCATCAATCTTCACACAATACCCCATAATGACAAAGCAAAAACTGGTTTTTAGAAATGTTTGCAAATGTATTAAAAATTAAAAACAGAAATACCTTATTTACATAAGTATTCATACCCTTTGCTATGAGACTCGAAAATTAGCTCAGGTGCGTCCTGTTTCCATTT
>NC_140009.1:2977889-2982889 GCF_964263955.1 Coregonus lavaretus | reverse complement strand
GTAACCTACGCTCACTGTGTTAATAGTAGGTTACCTACGCTCACTGTGTTAATAGTAGGTAACCTACGCTCACTGTGTTAATAGCAGGTAACCTACGCTCACTGTGTTAATAGTAGGTTACCCACGATCACTGTGTTAATAGCAGGTAACCTACGCTCACTGTGTTAATAGTAGGTTACCTACGCTCACTGTGTAAATAGCAGGTAACCTACGCTCACTGTGTTAATAGTAGGTTACCTACGCTCACTGTGTTAATAGTAGGTTACCTACGCTCACTGTGTTAATAGTAGGTAACCTACGCTCACTGTGTTAATAGCAGGTAACCTACGCTCACTGTGTTAATAGTAGGTTACCTACGCTCACTGTGTTAATAGTAGGTAACCTACGCTCACTGTGTTAATAGTAGGTAACCTACGCTCACTGTGTTAATAGTAGGTAACCTACGCTCACTGTGTTAATAGTAGGTAACCTACGCTCACTGTGTTAATAGTAGGTTACCTACGCTCACTGTGTTAATAGCAGGTAACCTACGCTCACTGTGTGAGCAGATAAACCCATATTCTCCATATGCAGCTATATCTTTAGTTTGGCTACATTTAAATTAGCAAATTACTAACTTAAAGTAAATGTCCAGTGTTTCTAGATTTCTATGAAATATGATCTATAATGAATTACAATATAAGTGAAATTGTTTTCCTTCCAAAAAATTTACACTCGTGGGAATTGGCCTATATGAATACGGCTAAAGGTAAATGTTTCTTACAGAAGAAATATGAAAAGCATATGCATAACCATGGTGGCAATTTAAAAGCGAACAGTTTGGAGATTATGGGGAAATGTTCAGACCAAAGGCGAGGACACAACAGTTCACCTGACTGAATCCAAACATTACACTGGTGATTTTATGTGCATTTTACATTGAACATTTTAGTCATTTAGCAGACGCTCTTATCCAGAGCGACTTACAGTTAGTGAGTGCATACATTTTCATACTGGCCCCCCCGTGGGAATCGAACCCACAACCCTGGCGTTGCAACTGAGCTACACGGGATTTGCTGTACTATTCACAGCATTTGTTGATAGTGAAATCTGAAAATACTCTGGATACATTCAGTAAGATGATAAGAATATTCCTGGAAAATGTGGGGTATGTGAAACATAAGACAAAAAAATGACAATGTTTTGTGTGAGAGGACTAACTGGTGTCTCCAAGTGGCCTCACACCTCTCCAAAGTGTTCACAGCTCCTAAGTCATTTCAATGCACTTTTATGACTCAAAGAAGGGTCTTTATTGAGCTCTCCTAGCTGTACCATTGAGGAACCAGAGCAAGCACACTGGTAGTTGCTTTGTTGGGAACATATCCCTGCATCCCCGCCATCACACAGTTACTATCGTTGTTTACCGCAATCCAAAAACAGCCCCATTATAAATCGCAATCTGGGTCAGGTGGGCATCATTTGAAAGCTTGTTCTATTGCCAACATGACTAGCTAAAGTTAGAAAATACAATCTTACAGTGTTAGGCTTTCACAGGGCAATTCAGAGAAACAGTTTGACATTTTTGGTGAGCATAGAAAGGAATCGTGTGCGCGTTCATGTGCATGTTCTGCGGCTACTTTACTTCACAGTAGACAAACACGGGCTCATTCTGTTCAGAACAACCCAGGGTATGACGTCATGTCACCTTGTAGCTGTACATCAAACATAATGATCGTAAACGTTGACACTGTATATGGAAATGTGAAGTGCACATTTGGACTCACAGGTGTTTGGTTTGCTTGTATGACATCAAAGCAGTATTTATTATAATCCTCAACGTCTCATCTTTCAAAATACATCGGATCCTCTTAATTTACAGCATTTCCCCTCACTCAAACAACAACAAAAATGCCCAATTAGTGGGAGGGACGGGGGGCAACTTCGTGTAGCGTGCGCTGCTCAAGTTCAGAACAGCTGTCAGTCAAAACCCCATCCAGCGATGTTACTGTCCAGCCACTGAGCTCTGACGTCATGTATAGCATGTTACTGTACAGCCACTTCGTTCCAATTTAGGCATTTATTTTACATTTTACATTTTAGTCATTTAGCAGACGCTCTTATCCAGAGCGACTTACAGTGAATACCTTTTTTTTTTTTTTTTTTATATATATATATTTTTTTATACTGGCCCCCCGTGGGAAGCGAACCCACAACCCTGGCGTTGCAAACGCCATGCTCTATCAACTGAGCTACATCCCTGCCGGCCATTCCCTCCCCTACCCTGGACGACGCTGGGCCAATTGTTGCGCCGCCCCATGGGTCTCCCGGTCGCGGCAGTATCCAAATCTGCCATTTTCAACCTGTATATGGGTACTAATGTAAAGGGCTATGTATGGTGAAAAGCAGCCTTTCTGTGTTGGAATGGTGTGAGTGACCAGTCATAAAGAATATTAATGCGAGTAGACCGCTGATTGGCCAGTTCATCCTCCTCAGGAGGATGACATCATAAATAGCAAGCATTTTTGAAACGGTCTGTTTGAGATACAAGTTTGAGGTGGGTTTTTTCTAAGTGTTTTGTCTCCGATTTATGGTTTGGCCACAATTACAAGTATACGACAAGTCAACAACATTATTTGGGTATGAGTTAACAGAATATGAACTTTGAAAAGTGCGATTTTCACTGGACCGTTACTTTAATGCTAAGACCTTTTATATCTGCACAGCACAAAACAATTACTCTTCTTGTGAACCTCTTGCAGGGGAAGATAATAATTGCAAAGAAACTGCATTCCCCTTTATTAAATTAGACATTTAAACAAATCTAATAAAGGTAAGCAGAGGGGACATGGAGGTATTTTCAGAGAGAGAGAGAGAGAGAGAGAGAGAGAGAGAGAGAGAGAGAGAGAGAGAGAGAGAGAGAGAGAGAGAGAGAGAGAGAGAGAGAGAGAGAGAGAGAGAGAGAGAGAGAGAGAGAGAGAGAGAGAGAGAGAGAGAGAGAGAGAGAGAGAGAGAGAGAGAGAGAGAGAGAGAGAGAGAGAGAGAGAGAGAGAGAGAGAGAGAGAGACAGAGACAGATAGAGCCACAGTACCTGTACCCCTAAGTCCTCTGCTATCCCACCATGATGAACCATATTGACCTGGTGGGGATGATACACTCTTAGATCAACCAGATATACCAACTATTACAGGACTGAGACAGACTTCCTGCCGACACTGAGACAGAACAGCACGTCACACCACTGGAACCAAAATGTCAGGAGGATGGAGGAAATAAAGCCTGAGCTCTGGGAAGAGGAGTGCTTGGATGTCAGGAGAGACATCTGGGTAGAGGAGTTAGCACTTACAGTAAGTATAGGGGACCAACTCTGACTCCAAACGTTATGCCAAAGCCAGGAGTCACAATTTTTGACTGGTCTCATATTTTACGTGTTGTAGCCAAGCTTCTACTGTTGTTCTACTGTAGTTGGCTTCAGTACATAAAGTATGAGACCAGTTCTGTCTCTCAGAACATAAAGTATGAGACCAGTTCTGTCTCTCAGAACATAAAGTATGAGACCAGTTCTGTCTCTCAGAACATACAGTATGAGACCAGTTCTGTCTCTCAGTACATAAAGTATGAGACCAGTTCTGTCTCTCAGTACATAAAGTATGAGACCAGTTCTGTCTCTCAGAACATACAGTATGAGACCAGTTCTGTCTCTCAGTACATAAAGTATGAGACCAGTTCTGTCTCTCAGTACATAAAGTATGAGACCAGTTCTGTCTCTCAGTACATAAAGTATGAGACCAGTTCTGTCTCTCAGAACATAAAGTATGAGACCAGTTCTGTCTCTCAGAACATACAGTATGAGACCAGTTCTGTCTCTCAGAACATAAAGTATAAGACCAGTTCTGTCTCTTAGAACATACATGTATACTAACTTGGCAGCTAAGGGTTACTATATTAAAAACAAAAAACGAGTTGCAGTATACAAAAAACGAATACTGCAAAAAATGTCCTGAATAAAAAGGGTGTTTCTCCAAACGCATACTCCCGTGCTCCGAGCATGCAAATTGGAACACGGGAGGGGCAGAGAATGAAACGGAGCACGGAGGGCACTTCTCGGATGCGTACTCCGTTTGTACATATTTTGAAGCATGCATCGATGCAAGCTTCAACGGAAAGTATGCAAAGAAATATGACGCAACCACGTAAAAATGACACAAATGTTCTTGAAATCAATGCCGGACATTATTTGTATATACTCCCGACTTCAGAATAAAATGTTGCCTATTCACATCTCATATGTTGCCTGACTACAATATTTGATCTTGATACGTTAATAAATACATGCTGTGTTAATTTAGGCATGGTTACCTGCCTACTGTCACGACTTCCTCTGAAGCTGCCTCCCCTCCTTGTTCGGGCAGGCTTCGGCGTTCGTCGTCACCGGCCTTCTAGCCACTGCCGCTCCTCATCTCATCATTCCATTTGTTTTGTCTTGTTTATTACACACACCTGGTTCATATCCCCTCATTAGTCTGTGTATAAGTGTTCCCTCTGCCCCCTTTTCCTTGTGGGTGATTGTTTTATGTGAGTTGAATGTAGCTCGGGGGAGCTACTCGTACCTTGTATTGCCGGGGTAGATTGTTCCCCTGTGCCTGTATTTTGTTGTCGCTATACAGCGCAACTGTGTACGGCGGGATAAACTCTGTATTCTGTGATTTACCTTCCTGCGCCTGACTCCTTCTAATCACACTCATCACACCTACAATACCCACAGTGGTGTGCGTAGGTCACAATACCATAGTAAGTCAATAGAGCTAACTGGCTAGCTACTACTGTTAGCTAGCCAGATAGCCACGAAGAAGTGTTAGCTGGCTACCCACGAAGAATTGACATCTACCTTGGATAATATTAGTTTTAGGTCATTTTTGCCTGTTATACTATCTATTAGCTATATTATTACGATTCATGATAGTTATGAAGTAAAACGTTTGCTTTGTGTATATCTTGTTTTGGCTCAATTGCCATTGTCCTGG